>NC_081572.1:10900538-10995961 GCF_022355385.1 Mustela nigripes
ATGGTTTCACTTATTTGTGGAGCATAACAAATATCATGGAGGACATGGGGAGATGGAGAGGAGAATGGAGTTGGGAGAAATTGGAAAGGGAGGTGAACCATGAGAGACTATGGACTCTGAAAAACAATCTGAGGGGTTTGAAGTGGCGGGGGGGGTGGGAGATTGGGGTACGAGATGATGGGTATTATAGAGGGCACGGATTGCATGGAGCACTGGGTGTGGTGAAAAAATAATGAATAATGAATACTGTTATGCTGAAAAAAAAAAAAAAAAAAAGCCTCTGCCTTCGGCTCAGGTCATGATCCCGGGGTCCTGGGATCGATCCCTGCATCAGGCTCTCTGCTCAGCAGGGAGCATGCTTCCCCCCTCTCTATCTCTGCCTGCCTCTCTGCCTGTGATCTCTATATGTCAAATAAATAAATAAAATCTAAAAATTTTTTTAAAAAAGAAAAAAAGAGTAAACAAACAAACGAACGAAAATGACCTCACTGTAGGCTGTCTAAAAGAAGCTCACTTCATATAGAATGATATGGATAGTTGAAAATAAGAAGATGGGAAGCAATCAAAAGGAAATGGGAATAGTTATATTAAAATAAGACAAAGTAAACTTTAGAGCATAAAAAGTCGCCAGGAATAGAGATGGACATCATTATATAATGACAAAAAGGCCAATTCACCAAGAAGACATACCGATTCTGACTACGTATGTACCTAACACCGCAACATCAGAGTGGATTGGACAAGTATTAAGATCTGGAAGGGAAACAGAAAAGCCATAATTTTTGTTGAAAACTTCAATACTCCTCTCTCAGTAATCAGCAGACCTCGTAAACAGAAAACCAGCAAAAATATAGAAAAACTGAACACCATCAACCAACTAGATCTAACGGATATCTACGTAACACTTCACACACTCAACAGCTGAATGCACATGTCCTCACCAGCGTGTGGAATATTCACCAAGACAGATCATATCCTGGGTCCATAAAACAAGCCCTAACAAATCTGACACACAAAATAAATTTTTTGACCATCCTACAATTAAACTAGAAATCAACAACCAAAAGATAAGAGGAGCATCTCCAGACATTTGGAAATTAACCCACGTTTCAGTAATTCACGGGTCAAAGACGAAGTCATGAAGGAGATGAGACATATTCTGAGCTGAGTAAAAATGAGAAACAAAAATGAAAACCCTGATTATCCAAGTGGCCATGTCCATCAGGGCGGGGAGAGCTCTGTGTAGAGAGGAGCTTTTCTCTGATTCAACGGTTTACTTTCTCTTCAAAGGCACTGCTTTAAATGCTGATGTTAGTCAACAGTTACCTGGGACAGAACAGGCAAAAGCTTAGGAATCTTGGATCTCCCTGATAAGATTGATCCTTATAATATGATATGGCCAGGCCACCAAGTGTAAATGTCACTGGGCTCTGCAGGAACTGGCCGAATGCAAATGAGATCAGCGGTCCAAGAGGGATCACGTGAATGCAGGGTTTGGCAGGGCCCCCAGAGTACAGGCTGTAACTTCTGAAGCCAGCCCTTGCAGGAAATTTTCACAGAAGTCAAACAGCTCAAGCAGAGTCTAGAGATGTGGTAGAAACCAGGGGGAAAATGTGAATTGTTTTCTTCTAAATAAGGAGATCAGTGGATAAACTGTGCTTCTCCAGTCTTGGCTTCAAAGGTCTCAAAAGTAAGTTCACTTGTTATTTTTTCTCTGTTCTGATCTGCGTTTGGGGGTTTTTCTTCTTTGCTTTTTTTTTTTTTTCCCCCCTCTTGCAAAATTAGAAATAAGCCTTTAGGAACTGAACGCTGACTCTCGATGGGAAAATCATTTTGAAAACTAATGGGCTGTTTTGATGTTTTTGAATACTCAGTGTTTAATATGATGTAAGTGAAAGCACAGAGTTAGAATATAGTGTTTTATGAAACAGTATGCAACTGCTAAATGATTTTTAACCAGAAACTGAGTGTGGAAATGGGCCAAAATTTGCTGAATTGGGGAAGAACTGAGTATCTTGGGAATTGATTTGTAAACCTGAGTTGTTTTCAAAGTGATAGTTATTTACTTTTATTGCACAATAATGTGAGGGCATTTTGGATAAACTGGTCTATGACTCAGAGACTGTTTACCAGAAGCATTTACAGAAATATTTGTCTTGTCTCTGGCTCTCATTCTTAGGCTCTGAGAATTTGGGAAACGTTAGAGGCTATCCAGGATTTTTTACTCTATGCACAGAATGTCCTGAATCAGAATTGAAAAATGCCATGTTTCCTTATCACAATACTATTTCAAATGCACTTTATTTCTGTAAACAGAGAGTTCAAGCATTTTGCTCTGAATCTAACAACCGTCTAAGAGGAGAAAACTCAGAGCCCTCACAACTTGGAACTGTCTACTGCATGATAGTAAGGAGATCAGGTTGTTGTTAGTCTTTTGATTAACTACAGAACATCCATGAGATGGAGGGTAATAAATACTAATTTCCGACGGAAAATCAAAGGGACTGGAGCCAGACGGAAGTTCCTGTGCTATATTGGGCTGCAGCAGATTCTACAGTGAGAGATCCCCTCTTTGGCCTTTGGCCAGCTGATTCTCCTGCCCAGCCTTGCACAGTCTCCTTAAAAATGTCACACGGAAGTCGCTGCACTAGGCACGGCCTATAGTGATCATCAATCCCATATTCCTGGATACCTAACCTAATGCCTTTTTTTTTTTTTTTTTTTTGGTGGGGGGGCGGGGTTTGCCCTCTGGGAACAATCTTCCTTTCCTCAGCCGCCATTGCCTGGACTTTCTAACCTCTTCACAGAACCTGCTTCCCCCTACACATGCCTCTCAGCCTCCTCAGCAGACTTGTCTGATCTTTCCCAGCGGAAGTGTTCTCTGAGGTTATCTTGGCTCCTGTGGCTCCCATCAGAACTGGCTCCTGGACATCTTCCTTGAGCATTGCCTCTAGAAAGTAGCAGAGCCCTCAGGGTCCTCCTGAGGCGTGAATGGGATGACAGCTTCAGACGAGGGCACGTCTCTTCCTCATCATGATGAGGGACGTTCATGGCAACCATGTGGTTTCCTATCCCAGGCCAACATTACAGATACGTGGGAGGAGGAGAACGCTTGCCTCGAATTCAGGACTTAAGAGCCGGCTCTGTGCTCCGAAGTCCTGACTCATCTACCCAAGGCACATCCCTGGTGTGCTCATGTGAGGCCAGTGACAGATGGGGACACTACAAGAAGAAAGATATTTTTCCAGGAAAGCCCCTAAATTAAGAGTAATCATCAAAGGAATAGCTTTTATAAGTATCTGTCCTATCTTTGGGACAGGAAGAAAACACGGGGGAAAACTTGATAAATTTCAATAGAAGGTAGTATGGGTAAAACTAGAAGCAGAGTAAAACCATGAGAGACTGTGGACTCTAAAAAACAATCTGAGGGTTTCGAAGGGGCGGGGGGTGGGAGGTTGGGTGAGCCTGGTGGTGGGTATTATGGAGGGCACAGATTGCATGGAGCACTGGGTGTGGTGCATATACAATGAATTCTGGTACACTGAAAAGAAATTAAAAATATAAAAAATTATTTAAAAAAAAAAGCAGGCTTCAAGTGAGAATAAAACATAGTGAAAGATCATCCAAAAGGAAAATTTATACATGACTAAATTCACTTCTTAAAAAAAAAAATATAGCATCTATCAGCTTGGATTTCTAAAAATAAATTTATGAAACTTTCTCCTTTTTTTTCTGTTTTTATACACAGAAGAACTCCATTTTTTATTTTTTAAATTTTTATTTTATTTTTTCAGTGTTCCAAGATTCATTGTTTATGCACCACACTTTCTTAATCACATGCACATTAAAAAAAAATCTATTTTTTATTTTTTTAAAAAAGATTTTATGTATTCCTTTGAGAGAGATAGAGAGCAAGAGAACATGAAGAGGGGGTAGTGGGTAGGGGCAGAGGGAGAAGGAGAAGCAGACTCCCCACTGAGCAGGCACCGTGATGTGGGGCTCAATCTCAAGACTCTGGGTTCGTTCATGACCTGAGCTAAAGGCAGAGGCTTAATTGACTGAGCCACCCAGCCGCCTTTCATTCTTTTTCTAAACGTTTAGTAGAATTCACCAGAGAAGCCATCTGGTCCTGGGCTTTTCTTTGTTGAGAGGTGTTTGATCACTGATTCAATGTTCTTTCAGCTTTTCTTTTGTTGCAGATTTCTAGTTTCCTATCCTCCTGGTCAGAAAAGATACTTAGTATAATCTCAATTTGCTAAGACTTGTGTTGTGGCCTGCCATACAATCTATCCTTGTAGCTGTTGGGAAGTCTTGGATATGTGAGAGCTGCTTCTCCCGTCCTTGAGTGACAGCCTCTCTCTGCTTTGTGTCATTGCTGCTTCCCAAGCAAATCTCAGCAGCAACTCACCTTTGCTTAGGGACAGGGAGGTTTCCTACCCAGCCATGGTGGTACATGGCAATTGCTTTTTACTTCATGCAAGGTCATGTTGTGTCAGCTAAGGTGTGTTTGGGGAGGTGGTATTGCAACCCACGGACAGTCAAGCCATGGTTACAAGGAGGGCACTGGCTTTGCAACAGGGATTCTAAAGGAAACAAAACTCTGGGGAGAAAACTCTAGAGCTGTCACATTCCTGATCTTGAGTCAAGAGCTGTTGAAAACACACAGGGAAACTTTCACCATCCCAGCATTTTGCATTGGAGAAGATCATTTAGTCAGAGCAGTAAGGGGGAGAAAAAGTCTCTAGGAATAGGAAAAATGAACCACTCCGAGACCAAAGGGGAGAGCCTCTTCTTCCTGCGATGTCTATTCAGTCCTCCCTACTGACACAGCTTTCCATCATGCCGGCTGGCAAAGAAAACGGTTTTAAAAACCCAGATCCATTTTCAGAGAGCAGGCTGCAAAGAATGAATTTTGAGGCAATACATTGATCACTGACGCAAGGCATGACCAAAAAAAAATAAGAGAATAAAGAGTTTGGAAGTGGGAAGAAAAGAAAGCCAGGGGAGTCATAACATGCTAATTTTGGAACTCACAGATTGCAATGATCAGGTTGGCCCTTTCCTGTTTGTAGGGTATATCTTCTCATGAAGATGTCACATTAATGTTATCTTCTCCTTTTTTTTTTTTTTTTCTTATTAAGCAGGGCAAAATGATGAAGAGAGAGATCAGTGTGTGTCAACAGACTTGGGCATTATTATGCAAGAACCTTCTGAAAAAATGGAGACTGAAAAGAGAGTCCTTTATGGTATGATTCAGTATCCCTGTTACTAATTATTTACAATGTAGAAATATATCTTCCCTGGGAAGTGACTATACTTTGTTTATCTCTCCTTCCAAAAATCAGACCAAAGCAGAAAACCTTTCTTATGAGAGAAGGAGCTGTTCCTCAAACCTCAAGCTGTCCACACACATATCAGTTGACATAGACCCCAAGTCGAGGTCTAAAGGCACTGAATTCGACCCAGCAATAGAAAATCCAATAAATATTTTAAAAAGTCAGTGGTCACATGTTTGCTAATGTTTCTACTCGTGGACAGTCAGGTTTAGATACTGAGATTCTGAAGGCATGGTTAATCAAGATACTGACGTAGGGAAGTGGTATATTCTCTTTTGAATCACTTTCTCTTTTTTTAAAAATAAATTAGTCTCTTCAAAAGAGCAGAAAACTTGGAGATGTCATTAGTGCCAAGAAGAAAATTAGCATTAGCTCCTATCATTTTTACCATATAACAAAAATCCTGGTTGAGCTTTGATCTCTTCCAAAAATCAGATAGATATAAATTAGTAGCATTTCTAACTAAATCGCAACTTTGATATATATCTAGTTGTGAATTTCTTCTATCTTCATCCATTTAGGAAATAAAGTGATGTCTTATTGGAAGTTTGCAGGTGACCAATAATAACTAAAAACACAGTTTTTCTCCAGTTGCCTGAATTGTGCTGAGTTTCTACTACCAGGATCTTGGCATGTAGCCAGTATATTACTTCTAACTTAGCAGTGCCTTGGAACTGTCTCATGTAACACTAAGTTCTTAGTAGAACCAGAAACTGGATGAGTAGGTCATACCAGCTGGTAATACTCTAATAGCTTTCCACTGTTGCCTCTCATCCTTACATGGTCCGTGCATGCTTTAGACTGGTGCTGTGATCAATACATTTGAATCCTTTTAAGAGCTCATTGGAATTACTCAGACTGCTGAATTTTGCACTGTGCATATTTTCAGGGGTTCATAATGTGGCATATATTGAAAGCAGAAAAAAATGTACAAGACAAACTGTATGACCAAATGATTGTGGATAACTAATACAAAATCACAATTTTCTTTATTCTTTCTCTTGGATTGTATAGGAATGGTTGACCCCATTGCTCCTCCTACTTTGCTTGTCTGTATATCCTACTAGTCATGAATTTAATGATTTTTCTTCATTGCCTGCCATGGACCTGGGACGGGTAGACTCATTTAAAGATTCTACATTTTCTGTTATATACACACCTGTCACCAATACAACCCAACAGATAATGAATAAAGTAGCTTTAGCTTCGTTCATGAAAGGTGAGTTTTCTAGCAACCAAGAGGAATTTCTGATGTCAACTTTTGGTTCATCTGACTGCAGATGCATGCTTTTAATTTGTATTTCAGTTGATAAGCTGTCGTAATTGTCAAAATTTGTAGATTACGTGAAATTGAGTACAGTCTCTCAACAAAGAAATCTTGATCTTGCATATGGTTTGGGGAAGCATGGAATATAGAGTTTGGCAGATTTTGAAAAACAGGAGTGTCTAATGGTTGACCTTTGGCTGTGGAAGCATTATGACTAGACAGAGATTGTCACTCTAGCATTTGCTAATTATTAGAGACAAAAAAAGTGAGTCTTTTCTTGAATTTGATTATGGAAATTTTATCTCCAGGTTTTTACTACCAAAAAAATGTCTTACTAATTTGAAGATTCTATTGATGAGTATTCTGTGCTTCAAATTTCCACCCTTTATCACTAAGATACTTATCAATGAAAAATAAGAAGAGCATTATGACTGTCAAGGTCGCTTTCCTGAAGAATAATTTTCTGAAATCAGGAAAAACATCCTAGTGAATAGACAAGAGAACTAGTCTTAGAGTCCAAGAACAATTTGACTAAAAATACTTCTGTGACTGGGTCCATAGTGCATTTTGCAAGTCATCAACTTCTCTGAGCCACTTTATCACCATACTCAAAATAAGATCAATAGTACTATATTTTTTGTGAATACTTCAGTTAAGAGTGAGAGAATCCCAATTCAACTTGTCTCAAAGAAAGGGGGGGCATCTTTTGTCTAACTTTAAGGAAATGAGTATGGATAGAGATGGGTCAACAATAAAGGAAGAAATATGTCTCTAATTGTCGGGTCTGTAATATTGTGTGCTAGACTCATTCTCTTATTGGCTCTCCCCAAATAGAAGCAGACTTAGTCTGCAGAATCTCCATATGTAAGCCCTACCACAAACAACTCCACTGAAAAGTATACAGACCTTTCCCAACTGTTCAAAATTATTTCAGAAATTAGACCCATTGGAATGATGGTCTACTTTGGATTAGTGTTGTTCTTGGTCCACCAAGAACGAATCTCACTGACTAGAAGAATACAGTATTGTCACTGCCATTGGTTGGGTTCCTAGTCATGTTGCAGACAATATCCAAACCACATGGTATGTGAGTGGAAGAGTGTCAGTATCCCAAATGAATTTTAGAGCGTTTACCAGAAGGAGGAGTGAATGTCAGGCAAATAAAAACAATTCTTCTTTGCAAATATAAATGCATACCTCAAAGGGAAATCTATAGTGATTGGCCCATAAATGTGAGTTGAGTTATAATTTATAAACAATTTAGAGCTTGCACAACTTTGTGGATAGACTAGAAATCATGAAATTGTACAGTTTAAAAGGATGAATTTTATGTTATATAAATTATATGTCGATTTAAAAAAGAACGTAAAAATGTGACTTGGGAGCACCTAGGTGGCTCAATCAGTTAGTTAAGTGTCTGACTTTTGGTTTTGGCTCAGGTTATGATCTCAGGACCATGGGCTTGAGCCCTGCATTGGGCTCTGTACTAAGCATGGAGCCTGCTTGAGATTCTCTCTCCCTCTCTCTTTGCCCCTCCCAACAATCAATAAATACCTACCTACCTACCTACCTACCTATCTATCTACCTACATACATACATAAAGTAACTTAGGAAGTACTAAGTATCAATTTTAAATACCATAATTCCTCACCATGGGTATTACTGTAAGGGGAACACCCAATCTATAAAGTCTCTCCTCCTTGCTCTCCTATGTTCATGATTCTACTACAGTTTATGTAACCATTAATTTTGTGCCTGGATCCTGACCCCCTACCTGTATTCAGTATCCAGAAGACCACCTCTGTGTAATCTGCATTTAGTCTCCCACTATTAGGAGTCTCTATGACCACAGTTTCCAAATTATGTTGGACTTTTCTTTCCTGTCCATGCTTCACTTCACACTGCCAGGACAGGTGGATGAATGGTTTACATCCAAACTTACTTCCCCATCATGCCTCACTAACCGCCACCCCCTTGCTTCCACCTGAATTTTAATGTCTGCACTGTGTCTTCCCTACAAACACTGACTCCCCTTCTGATTCAAGATGGTATTCTGATCTGCATTGTCCACTTAAGGTCTGGTCTCCCTGTTTACTCAAGGTGTGTTTGCCCTCATCCTCTGGCTCACAGATGTCCTCCTGGGGCAGAGGGGCTCACAATGCCATAACTTTGTGCCTCCCAACAATATCCTGGTTCAAGGTCCCATGCAACTGGGCTAACAAATATTCATTAAGTGACTACTGTGTACAAGGTCTTTACATCAAGTTTATCTTTACAATGATTGCATTGTTATCTTTGTTTAATAAATAATGTAATTGCAATTATGATATTCTTTAATGTTCTCGTGACCTAGATTTTACAGACTTTATTCTGTAGTAATAGAATATTAATCTGTATTATATTTTCTGTACTTTGTAGTAATATTCTGTGCTACTAATATAGATATTATTGTTTATTTTATAATGGAAATTGAGTGATAAAGCCTCTATGACTTACTCAAGATCACATGGATATAAGGATGAGGTTCCAGGAAAAAAAAAATAGTTCTATCAAAATAGAACTTTTTCTCCCTTTTTCTCCACATGCATCTTCAACATTCCCACCCCAATCCACAACTTTCTTTGCTTTCCTTCTCATTCTTTGAAACTAAATGAGATATTTGTAATGCATTGTACACAATATCTGCTGAAAGAGGGATTATTTTAGCGATATAAGTATATTCAATTGACATATTTTTTAAATTTTTTCTTTTTTTTTTAAGTGTACTTACACTACTGCCAGGATTGTTAAAGGAAAATGATTTTTTATAATTATTTTCACTGCTATGGACCAAAGCCTAATTGTGATTTAAACACAATGATCTACCATTCGTGATCATTTTTTTGCCAACATTTTAGATTTATTGTAATATTAATTCTCTTGTGAATAGTTTAATTGGTATGGAATGATATTATATGCGATTAAAATTGGTTCAAGAACTACAAATGAAAATAAAATAAGGGGCACCTGGGTGGCTCTGTTGGTTAAAGCCTCTGCCTTCGGCTCAGGTCATGATCCCAGGGTCCTGGGATCGAGCCCTGCATCGGGCTCTCTGCTCAGCGGGGATCCTGCTTCCTCCTCTCTCTCTGCCTGCCTCTCTGCCTACTTGTGATCTGTCTGTCAAATAAATAAATAAAAATATTTTAAAAAAGAAAAGAACTAATCTTCATGTAGTTCTTCTGAAGAGCTATGTCTTTTCCCAAACTTTATTCTCCCTGACCTACTCAAAGTTGATATTTGATTGTGTTTTATTTCTATAAAGAGCTCTAGTGGAAAAAATGTTCATCATCACTAGCCATCAGGGAGATTCAAATTAAAACCACATTGAGATACCACCTTACACTAGTTAGAATGGCCAAAAATAGCAAGACAGGAAACTATGTGTGTTGGAGAGGATGTGGAGAAAGGGGAACCCTCTTACACTGTTGGTGGGAATGCAAGTTGGTGCAGCTTCTTTGGAGAACAGTGTTGAGATTCCTTAAGAAATTAAAAATAGAGCTTCCCTATGACCCTGCAATTGCACTACTGGGTATTTACCCCAAAGATACAGATGTAGTGAAAAGAAAGGCCATCTGTACCCCAGTGTTTATAGCAGCAATGGCCATGGTCGCCAAACTGTGGAAAGAACCAAGATGCCCTTCAATGGACGAATGGATAAGGAAGATGTGGTCCATATACACTCAGGAGTATTATGCCTCCATCAGAAAGGACGAATACCCAACTTTTGTAGCAACATGGATGGGACTGGAAGAGATTATGCTGAGTGAAATAAGTCAAGCAGAGAGAGTCAATTATCATATGGTTTCACTTATTTGTGGAGCATAACAAATATCATGGAGGACATGGGGAGATGGAGAGGAGAAGGGAGTTGGGGGAAATTGGAGGGGGAGATGAACCATGAGAGACTATGGACTCTGAAAAATAACCTGAGGGTTTTGAAGGGGCAGGGGGTGGAAGGTTGGGGGAGCCAGGTGGTGGGTATTATGGAGGGCACGTATTGCATGGAGCACTGGGTGTGGTGCAAAAACAATGAATTCTGTTACGCTAAAAAGAAATTTAAAAAAAAAAAAAAGAGCTCTAGTGGGGCACCTGGGTGGCTCAGTGGGTTGAGCCTCTGCCTTGGGCTCCGGTCATGATCTCAGGGTCCTGGGATTGAGCCCTGCATTGGGCTTTCAGCTTCCCCCTCTCTCTCTGCCTGCCTCTCTGCCTACTAGTGATCTTTCTCTCTGTTGGGCAGATAAATAAAATCTTTAAAAAAAAAAAAAAGAACTCTCGTAAAAATAATTTATCATGACATCCTGAAGTTGGTCTCCTAGTAATTTACTAACAAATATATTCCCTTCTTGTAATGACAGATGCAAAAGTTTTGGGGCTGTCCAAAGAAAAAAATATTAAAGAATTAATGTCAGATAATCCTGATGAAGTTATACAAGTCATCTTTACTAATACATTCTCATATCATTTGAAATTCTTGCTGGGATACAGAATTCCAACAAAGAAGGAACACAGGGACCATGAAGGTAAGTTTCCAGCTATGTAACTCCAATGTTCTCCACCACAATTATGGCATAAATTGTACATAAGAATGGATGTTAATACAACAGATTTTAAAATCCCTATCTGCAATGTGATGTCAACAGGATAACCAACACATTTAAGAAATGTACATTGGGATTTGGTTTTATTAACATGCTGTATTAGATGGTTGTTACATATGGTTTCATAGATGGATACATACATACACACATTTCCATATATGCATGTGTACATATACATATATATTAAATGGAAGATGTAGATGTAATATATTATTGTTAAAGAAGAGTAAATTTGTTTATGGATAAAATAGAAGAAGATTCTCTTCAGATGTGTCCGTAAGCTTATTTTTTGAGGGCCCAAAATGAAGAGGGCACCAAATCCAGAGTGATTGATTATTATTATTAATGTTGTATTATTTTTCCAATCTCACTAACCAAGAGATTTGGGTTTTAGCTACATAAGAACAGGTGAGAAGATCTTGGGTTTATATGAGATGAAAATTTCTGTATTAATTTGGAACTTGGAGAGACTATATATTCAGGGAATGGATAGACAAGAAAAAATGCCAACATGGTTTTTAAAAAGAATGAAATTATAACTAATTAAGACAATATGCTATTACCATAGTAAAACACAGATAGAGCAATGAAATAGGAAAAAAACTGGAAAGCTCTCACACAAATTTGAAAGCTAACATATGACTGAGAAGATACTGTGACTGGTGCTAGGAAAATCATCTGTCCATAAAGAAGAAAGTGAAATTATCTCATACTAAACAACCAATTCCAGGTACAGAACTCAGTGGGGGTGGGGGGGGGGAATCCTGTAACTTTCTAGAAGTCAATATAGGAGAATATGTTTGTAACTATGGGATAGAATAGAATTCTTAAACAACAAAAAATAAGTAAACTATAATAGAAAAGTTTGCTAAATTCAACTAGATCAAAATTAAGGAATTGTCTTTATCAAAAGACATCAGAGAGATAATGAAAAGTTAAGGCAAAACTTGTGATGGAGTATTTATATAAGCAAAACTAACAAAAGGTCAATACCAGAATATATAAAGATTTTCTCTAAATAAATAAGAAAAAAAAAGCATAGAAATAGGAGAAAGTGAAAGATATAAATAGGAGCCTCATAGAAGGAGAAACACAGACCAAGAATAAACAGTTGGACCTGCATTAGTAATCAAGGAAATGCATTTTAAAACCACATGTGATATCATTTTATATATGGCAAAAAACAGTAAGTAGAACAATACAAAGTACTGGCAAGGATATATAGCAAAGAAAACCCAATATTATAAAATATTTTAAATGTTTAAAATGGAGAAATTTTATTTTTAAGTTGAAGATATCATATAATTTGTAACCCAGCATCATGGAAATTTTATTAGTGAAAGTCTCATGCCTGTGTTAAAAATTTGCTGCCTATTCTCCTCTCCTTCTGAGGACATGGAATAATTGCTCTGTAGCTATAATTAGATACCTAGATTCAAGGCGTTGAAAAGCAGATGTGAGTTCTCTATGCCCTTTCCTCACCTATTTCTGCAAGCCAGATGGAAACTGTCACCTTGAAACCCTTAGATGTGAAACAGAGGATCTTACCCCACTCCTTGCAAAGACCTTTGCTGACTCTGTAGCATGAGTGAGAAGTAAAATGTTGCTGCAATAAGACATTAATATCTGGAAGATCGTTTGTTACTAGGTGGATTATTGGCTATCCTGACTGATACACCCATATTTATGAGAAGACATACATAAGGACTTTCATAGCAGTGGCTTTTTTTTTTTAAACAGCAAAAAGAAAAAAGAAATTAAACAAATAATTATCAATGAGAGTACAGATAAATACATTGAATTGTATTCCTGCAATGTGGTTCTACACAATCATAAAAACAAGAAAAAATAGGGCTATTTATATAAATTTCAAAATCATACTATAGAACAAATGAAGCAAAATGAAGAATGATGACTCTAATAAGATAGATAATATAAAGTTTAATAATTTAAAATTACATGTGTGGTTTGGGGATACATTATAGAAGCTTAATGGCATATATAAACACAAAGTTCAGGAAAGCAGTTAGCCTCTTAGGAGCTTGCTGCTAGGAAAAGCAGTAAGATCATAGACAATATACAGAGGATTCCAATTGGATTTGTAATGATTTCTTCATTTATAAAATTTGGCCATGGGTACATATGTGTTGATTATATCTTTGTTTGTAGGCCTGAATGATTTCCAATGATTTTTATTTAAAATGTTAATGAAACATGCATTTATTTCCAATACTCAATTTAAATTTTTCACATTAAATATCACCATCTCTTTAATGCAATTTAATATTCACTAGACTGGTAGACTTTTTTCTTTTTTTCAGTAAGATTTTTTTTTCCTTCAAAAGATGTTCTGATTGACATGATTTAAACATAGTAAGTTATCTCCTCTGAACTCCCAGTTGTTCATTATTGCCTGTGTTGTATGTAATATTAGGCAAAGTTCTAGTTCTCAATCCATATGAGACCTACTAACCTTTGAAAAATATAAAAAGATTATTTTGACAATACAAAATCATAGAAGAGAAGAACTTTACAAAATTTTTGATGGATGAAGAAACAGGGAAGGTAGTGTGAGAGAGCATAGTATATTCTAATTTAATGCAGAACATCCCCTATATGTGCTCTGTCTGCTGTACTTTGAGAATCATCACTCCGGTTTATGTTTTCATAGGCCTTCAGTGAAAATAACAACATTTATAATGTGCGACCATTGTAAAGTCCACTGTTTCTTATAATAAGGCCTGAAATAATACATAGTGATATATATGGGTTTCTTTTTTTCTCTTAAAGCTCATTGTTCTGAAATGACTGAAAATGTTAGCTGCCAAGTTTCACAATACTGGGCGAGAGGTTTTGTGGCTCTTCAAGCTGCTATCAATGCAGCTATCATAGAAGTGAGTACAAATGTTCCATGCTAACTGATGTTGCATCCAGATCAATGCTATTAGAGGCCTCAAAATGTTCATGAAATTAAATATAAATGGTAGGTTTGTTCTTTCACTTAATCACTGGTTTCTTTACAACAAAGTTTATTTAAACTTCTATATGTCATGGGGGCTACAGACATAAATAAAAGAAAAATTTTCTCTCCCAAGAATTTAGCCTTGTCAGGATGCCAGGCATACAGTAGGAACATTATTGGAGCCCAAATGTCTATCAACTGACGAATGCTTAAGGAAGTTGTGATTTTTATATATAGATATAGATATAGATATAGACCTATATATAGATATAGATATAGATATATAGAGAGACATAGATATAGATGATATAGATATAGATATATAATGAAATATTACTCAGCCATCAAAAAGAATGAAACTTTGTCATTTGGAATGACCTGGATGGGGCTAAAATGTATTATGTTAAGCAAAATAAGTCAGCCAGAGAAAAACAAATAACATACGATTTCATTCATATGTAGGATTTAAGAAACAAAACAGATGAACATAAGGGAAGAAAAAAAAGGGGAAGGCAAACCATAAGAGAAACTAAGGGTTGCTGAACGAGAGGTAGGGGAGGGATAAATGGGTGATGGGGATTAAGGAGGAAACTTGTGATGAACATTTGGTGTTGTATGTAAGTGATGAATCACTAAATTCTACTCCTGAAACCACATTATACCACCTGTTAACTAACTAGAATTTAAATAAAAACTTTAAAAACAAGTCATTAGAAAGGGAAAAGTAGGGTAGCAGGGGGGTATAAAGTGTCTGTAAGTAAATAGGCTTAACTTCTCAGCCTAAAATGCCATGGGAGAATTCCTAATTTACATCACTTAAATTTAAATCTAAATTTAAATGAAGCTTGAGGTAAGAGTCGCCAAGTATATAAGGTCATTAATATGTGTCAGGCACATTATAAGGCAGGGTTAGACAGAGAGGTGATAAAACACATAGTCAATTTTGAGAACTGTGAGAAGCTCAGAATGCCTGGAGTCAGTGGTCCAGTGGTGGAACACAGAAGTGAAAATTTAGACTAGCATCAGATCCAGACTTAACAGTTTTGTGTTCAGAGGAAAACAGATGGCTGAAAGAAAACAGAGCATGACATCCATGAATATACAATTTTTTTTTATTAATGTATTTTCTCAGACTGCAACAAATCATTCAGTGATGGAGGAATTGATGTCCGTTACTGGAAAAAATATGAAGATACATCCCTTTGTCAGTCAGGGGGGCATTGAAGCTGATTTCTTCATTTTCTTCTGCATTATTTCCTTTTCCTCATTCACTTATTATGCATCTCTTAATGTTACAAGAGAGAGGAAAAAGATGAAGGGCTTGATGAGGATGATGGGTCTTCAGGATTCCGCATTCTGGTGAGTAAAGCATAGCACAAATAAATAAATGTAGGGATTTAGGAAAAGTGGGCCTCTTCAGAGCATCAGTACTCAAACCTAATCATTTTCTAACTCTTCCCTATGACTGAGATAAATTGTCATTGATGTAACACTTGCCAAGTTAAGGCTGTGAGTTACTGTGCTTCTCAGACTGAAGAAAGAATAGCATGTTTGGGTTTGGATAGTGGCTGTGAGGTAGGGATAATGAGGGTTGGCCGTTGCGTCTACTGGTTGTGAGGTAGGGATAATGAGGGTTGGCCATTGAGTCTACTGGTTGTGAGGTAGGGATAATGAGGGTTGGCCGTTGAGTCTACTGGTTGTGAGGTAGGGATAATGAGGGATGGCCGTTGAGTCTACTGGTTGTGAGGTAGGGATAATGAGGGATGGCCGTTGAGTCTACTGGTAAGAGTGTGGTAGAAATGGTAGATTTGGGTGTCAAAGCTGATTGGAAATAGAATTCAAGCCAGCATGGGACTGAAGCGAGAAAAAAGAGGTCAAAGACAAGGAGCTCTTTTGAGACTAAAGGTGGGGTTTGATTGATATATTTGAAGGAACAAGCTGGCAGAAGAGGCTTGTGAATAGGGGCTGGGTAGTTTGAATTTAAAATGCCAGAAGCTGTGTAATTCCAAGCATGGACAAGGTCCTCCTGTGTGAGAGAGAACTTGAGAATGACTTAAAAACATGGAGGTGGTGTGAAGGTAGTGAAAAGGAAGTAAAATAACACAGAGGCTAGGAAGCCACATGGAATATGCAAATGACAATAAATTTGCAGTCTGGAAGAGAATGGTATTAGTCAATATTGAACTGCTTATTGAATTAATATTGGAGGGATGTATGGCAGAGCTGTGAACTCTAACAGCTCTAGAGCCAGAATGCCTGGACTTGAAATTATAGGTACTTCAAATCTTTGTTCAGTAGGTTCTTTGTCTAGAAAATGAAGAAAATAATGACACTTCTGCATAGAGCCTTTGTGAAAATAGAATGATTTCATATTTGCTAAGTTCATGAAAACACTTTCCAGTGCAGAGTAATTGCCGTACATGTAGGCTGTTGTTTTGCTGGTTTTGCTGGTGTTTTGTTTTCATTATTTCATTATACCCTTTAAAGAATGTTCATCAACATGATAAGAGAATTAAACAAAGGAAGGTGAACTATCCTATATCTCTGAGGAAATCCATGAAGCTCCTCACCCCTAGAGAGGCCCCAAAGAGGAGAAAAGACCTGAGATTCACTGAGTTATGATGTACTTGGACTATGTCCCACTTGGATATAACTTCATTGAGCCAATACTGTGGTATTATTCCCAGTGTCTAGAACAATTAAAAAAAAAAAAAGATGAGGGATTACAGAGTTTGCTCAAGGTCACAGAATATGAATGCAGCAGAAAAACATGTTTGAACCAAAATCAAATAGACTAGAAGACTATTTTCTCCTTTTCCTCACAGTGATGTGTGTGTGTGTGTGTGTGTGTGCGCGCGCGCATGTGTACATGTATGTGTGTGTATTTTTCTGTAATTAATTTTAAGACAAAAAATATCCCTAATTCCTAAGGGATTTTTACCAAAATAATTACCTTATATTTACATATCCTGAAACTCAGTAAGTATCTACTAAAAGAATGAATGCATCAATGAATACAGTTAGAATCCATTCTAGATCCTCCTTTCAGTGGAACATGAAATTCTAAAATAACATCTTGTTTCTGTCCTAGGCTCTCCTGGGGTCTGCTCTATGGTGTTTTCATCTTCGTTATGGCACTTTCCTTGGCACTCATTATAAAATCTGTCCAGTTTGTCATTCTGACTGGCTTCACAGCGATCTTCACCCTCTTCTTTCTCTATGGATTGTCTTTGGTGAGTTGGTGAATTAAGTTGCTTTCCATCCAACTCTTACCCTAAGGATCAAGTGTTGGTTTCTAAACAGGTAATTATTCCCCATCTCCCTTTTCTTCACTATCCACTGTTTGCTTGAGAACATCCATGTATTTGATTTGTAGTGGTTTTTTTTTTTTTTTAAGATTTGTAATGTTTTGTAATGCCAACTTAGAGTGCAATTTATAGAGCACAGTTTTGTATTATAGACAAAAAATGTAACTCTAATTTTATATATACAATTCCTTATTGCGTTCTGCTAAAAATAATCCTTAGGGAAATATAAACCAACTGGATCGTCTCTCATTTTAGATAGCATTGGCTTTTCTAATGAGCGTCTTGGTCAAGAAATCTTTCCTCACTGGTCTGGTCGTGTTCCTTCTCACGGTCTTTTGGGGAAGTTTGGGATTTACAGCATTGTACAGACAACTTCCTACGTCCTTGGAGTGGATTTTAAGCTTTCTTAGCCCCTTTGCCTTCACACTTGGAATGGCCCAGGTGAGAAACAGCCCAACTGTTTGATAGCATTTCAGAAACATTTTTCCTGTCTGGAATTCTGTTGTTTATAGTCTTTTCTATGATTAGCGTTGTCAGATTCAAAGCCTCAGTGCAGACTACTGTTACATTGTAAAGATGAACTTTTAAAAAAGATTTTATTTATTTGCTTTGGGCACCTGGGTGGCTCAGTGGGTTAGGCCTCTGCTTTCAGCTTGGGTCATGATCTCAGGGTCCTGGGATCGAGCCCTGCATTGGGCTCTCTGCTCAGCATGGAGCCTGCTTCCCCCCCTTCTCTCTCTGCCTGCCTCTCTGCCTACTTGTGATCTCTCTCTATGTCAAATAAATAATTTAAAAAAAAAAAAAGATTTTATTTATTGAGAGAGAGAGAGGCAGAGAGAGCAAGAGAGGGGAGAGGGTGAGAGGGAGAAGCAGACTCCCTGCTGAGCAGGGAGCCCAATGGTGGACTTGGTCCTGGGACTCTAGGATCATGACCTGAGCCGAAGGCAGTCACTTAACCAACTGACCCCCCAGGTGCCCCAAAGATAAACTTTAAAAAATTATTTATTTATTTATTTGAGAGAGAGCAAGTAGGGGAGAGGGACAGAAGGATAGGGAGAGAGACTTCCAAGTGGGCTCTGTGCTAAGTGCAGAGCTCAATGTGGGGCTCAATCCCAGGACCCTGAGATCATGACCTGAGCCAAAACCCAAGAGTCAGTGGCTTAACCGACTGAGCCACCCAGATGATTCTCAAAGATGAACTTTTAAAAGCTTTGGGCATACTGAACTCAGCAAAATAAGCCATTTGGTGAGTGAAAAAAAAAAATAGAAGGTCAGCATATCATTCTTCAGAAATGATCTAAAGCATTTTCTTTGGCTACTGATTAAATATGGATTTGATATTGCAGATTGAATTCTAATTATTCTAGCTCTTATTTTGACTTTATAATTGAATAACAAGTGAATGTATAGACCACTGTATAAAAGAAAAGAAAATCAAAACTTAAAACCTTAGGGGTGCCTGAGTGGCTCAGTGTGTTAAAGCCTCTGCCTTCAGCTTGGGTCCTGATCCCAGGGTCTTGGGTTCAAGCCCCGCATCCGGCTCTCTGCTCAGCAAGGAGCCTGCTTCCCTCTCTCTCCCTGCCTGTTGCTCTGCCTACTTGTGATCTCTCTCTCTCTCTCTCTGTTAAATAAATAAATAAAATCCTTAAAAATGAAACTTCCATAATAATTGACGAGCAAATTACATTTCTACTCCTCAAATGTCATTTCTGTTTATCTGGTTCTCACATTGAACTCACTTTGCTATCCCTCCAATTAAATGGCAATTTTGGTCCTTGCATACATATCTGCTATTTGGTTCTTAGTGAAAAGTTTATTCATTATAAAAGACCTGTTAACTTGAACATTATACCCCACTTTCCCCATAGGTTCTCCTTAAACATACCAGTTTTCTAAGAGCATGAATTCTTTCTCATGAAGCCATTTTCAAGCAGGACCACACCTTTTTCCTGTCCTGTGTCTTATCTGGTAAAAATTTATCTAAGGTTAAGCTCAAATGTCATCTCCTATACTTCCCTGCCTCCTCCTATTAGGAGTTCAGTGAACACTTAGGTAGTCAGGCCAAGGTCCCCAACAAGAAAACAGAAAGCCAAGACAGTTAAGATGAAACCACACTAGCATCTTGTTTTATGGACTGCAGAAGACCACAATGGCATCCAGACTAGCAGCCTCTGCAGAAGTGACTTTTGCAACATCCTGAAACAAAACAATTAACCATAAAATGTGAGGTCACTACCACAAGTTGCAGTTCATGTCCAAATGTCATCCCAAAGACCATCAATATGTGGATAACACAATAGGTAGACAGGTGTGTGATCAGAGCCCTCACTGGCACAACTTAGAGACCAATGAACAGGGACCCACACTCAGGATGCTCGAGATACATCTGCAAAAACCTCAGAAAAACCCTAGACTTGAACACCAAAATGGCAACTCTCTCAGTCCCCCTCCCTCTCCGGGAGCATTGTACGCTCACTCAATAAACTTTGCCTTGCTGCCCACCACTTTTCATCTGGTCTACCTCTTTATTCTGTGAAGTGGTGTGACCAAGAACCATGGGCATGAAGGCAACAAAAATCCTGTAATAGTCCTAATGTTCTAGTTTCATTTGGAACATAATTTAACCACAGCAATTACTTAATTTCATTATGGTTAGGTTACACACGTTCCACAAGATTTGAGAATTGTAAAGAAGGCAGTTTCACTCAACGTTGTGCTCCCCATAAGAGGCAAAAAGTAGCTCTTACACGTTTATGCTAAACCCAATTGTTAACCATTTATCGCAAACCTGATATCCTTTCATTAATTACTTCTTAATTTTCAGCTTCTGCGCTTGGACTATGATTTGAATTCTAATGCATTTCCTAATCCATCGGACTATTCAAATCTGATAATAGCAACAAATTTCATGTTGGCTTTTGATCTTCTCTTCTATATGGCACTGACAATTTATTTCGAGAAAATTTTGCCAAGTAAGTACAGTTATGATTAAAATTGATTATCATTTCCTAAAGACACATCTAACAAATGTGTTATTTATATTTTGAAAACTACTTTGTGCGTCAAAGGCAACAAACAAGGTCATTGCCAACGGCCACATTAGTTCTTTATTTCTTGTTACTTGACTGCAGAACTACAGCTTGTATTTTGTTTATAGGGTCACTGATCTTTGAACTTCACTGTGTTCTAAATGCAGTTTGTTTCTTTTTTAAAGAGATGCTTAGAAAGCTATTTCCTAAATGCGTCTGGCTTGGTACTCAGTCATGGAAATTTACGGTTGCTTTTGCCTATTTTGCTCGGTGGTTCCAATTCAACCCTGAGATTATGATTCATTTTGTCAGTGGTGGGATGAGGGTATGTACATTTTTAAAAGTCTCCCAGACTAGGAAAGTCAATAGGTTATATGTTTTTACTTCGATAGTAGATTTCAGGTGTTTTCACTGCACACACAGAAAGATGATAACCATGTGAGGTGATGATACATTAGTTAGCTGGATGGTGGTAATGTTTCACAGTAAATGCCTGTATTAGACCATCACATTATACAACTTCCATATATACAGTTTTTATTTGTTAGTCATACTTCAATCAAGCTGTAAAAATTATGGAAATTACTAATGAAATAAACACATTGAGCATTCTTCTTTTTAAGACTCAACACTTGGTCAAAAGATCAGACGAGAAAGAGTGAGGGCCAAGGTGCTGAGAAGTGTCTAGAAACAGCGAATCAATCGTGTTGTTGTTTTCAGATAATCCCTTAAGAACAGTCACTGTCTCTGCCTTTCCGAAAAGTCCAGAATAATAGATGCCAGGATCTACAATTTTGGCTAGAACATTTATGATACACTTGGAATTATTTGTACCATCTGTTCATTAAGCCTGAATTCTAACAAGGTGACTTTATTCAAAATTCTGTGAAAGATGAGCAATATGAACGAAGAAAGGAAGATTAACTGACTAAAATAACAGAATCATGCAATGGTGAATCTGGTGGTAGAAAGGACCCAGTCAAACTCTATGCTTTCATTCACTAGATTTTCTCATGAAGGGAAAGAGATTAAGTCCTAACTAATAACATACCAATTGGCAGGTGTTTAGAGAGTGTTTGATCAATATTGCATGAAGGAATGACTAAACACAGGAAAAGTACATATACGTTTGAAAACGCATCATTATTACCCTGGAGGTCGTTGCAGAATATTAGCGAAATGTAATTTTTTTTGCGTCATAATGTCTCTCCACCTGTAGGGAAATAGAAATGCCAATTAAATGCAAATACATTGTGGATTTATTTCCAGAAAGGGGTCATGCAGAGTAAATTTGCTTCAGGGGAAAGTTATAATTTAGGGATGGGATAAAACATAAATATAAAGGAGTTTTAAAAAAAAAAATTCCTCTCTTAAATTTCAATAAATTATTTTACCCCTTTCTCTCCTTTCTTACAGTGTATCCCTCATTTTCATTAAATCCTGTTCTGTTTCCTCTTGGAATATTTGTATCCAATATTACTGGATACAAATTCTTGATTTCTCAATTTGTTCTCCCTTTGTGGGCGACGTGACAGCTGGACTCCTAGATAACATTTGGCATGCGTGGCAAGTCTTGCATTTATATTCCAATAGTTGGCTTTCTCAGGGTCAAGAAAAGTCTTAACATTTAAAATCCCCCTTGGATATTTTAAAATTCCAGTTGCCTTTCTTCCTGTAGGCACAATTGTTATAATAGAGACATCTTAGTGATTTTTTTTTTCCTTATGCGGACTACACCTATCAAGGAAAACGTGTGCATTTCCTGTGTTGATGATGCATTCGGGTGTCTGGGCAAAGAGGTGACTTTGCTCTGCTTTATTAGGGTGACTCTTTCTTTTAAACTGGTGATTGACCCAATATTTGTCTCCTGTTCATGTAGATGAATATGGACATGGGTACCCCCCCTTCTTTTTCCTGAAGTCTTCCTTTTGGTCACGGCAACAAAAAGCTGATCATGTGGTTCTTGAAGATGAAATTGACTCTGATCCTTCATCTAATGACTCCTTTGAACCAGTGTCTCCAGAATTCCATGGAAAAGAAGCTATCAGGTATGCAGATGGAGAGCAGGCCAAAGACTGAGAAGCTAACAGCCCCTGAGGCTAGCACGGTTCTCTTTTTTGCCCTAAGGACAGCTTCCACCTAACCCCCTCCACACTACCTTCATCATTTCCCACTTCAAGTTTAGAGAAAAATTCCTTTCACCTGTTTTATCTCATACCATGATATTTACATTAAATGCAAACTTAGATTTCACCAAACAAAGATAATCCGAAGAAAACGTTGCCTGGATTCTCAATCTTTTATCTGCTGTCTCTCTTCTCCGTCCTTGGCTTCTCTCATTTCTTTACCTGGTCTCATTTATTCATACTTTGCCTCTCCTCCTTTATCATACTCCCTACTTTTTTCTTGCAGTTTTTTTTTCTCTTTCTTCTATTGATTGCTAAGAGTAGGAGAGAGGAAGGGAGAAAGGATCTGGAGACAGACACAAAGGGAATTAAGGAAGGTGTGTGCCTTAGAGTGTCATGCACATCCTGGTTCCCAGATGTATGTGTCGTTAGAGGCAGGCAACTTTTCTTTCCAGATATAGGAGAAAGTCCTCAAGATCCCAGGATTTTCACATTCTCCTTGCCCATCAATGACTCCCCAACCGTCAGCCCTCTGTGAATGGTCTCAGATTACCCTACCCTACAGAGCTTCCAAAGCCTGTGTCAGTTTTTATTTCAGCCTGTTCCATATTTTATTTTAGCCTGTTCCTCTATCCTTACATTTGTCCTGTGGCCTAAGCTAGGTTTAACTTTCAGTGGAACAGCTGAGAGGGAGCAAAGAAATGGCTTTATTTAGTGTTTCTGTCTTTCTTTTGTATTTCTTCTATCTCTTTAGCATCTCACCCAACCATAAGTGCTATGGAGTGATAGTAAATGGGATTAAAATAGAGTAAAGAATCTAATCAAACAATCCAATATGAATGGAGCCTGAATCATTTGATGAATAGTAGATGACAATATAAGAAACATAAATTTGATTTAGTTTATGGATTACATATCTACCTGATAGAATAAAACCAATTAAGTGCCTAGGATTCCAGATGTACAGTAGCACCAGGCATATGTTCTTTTCCTTTCTGTTATCATAATCAACATAATCTAACTGGTACCATTTTATGTTTATTGAATATTTATCGTGTACCAGGCACTATGCATGGAAGATGAAAGATTTCACTCATCCTTCAACACAACCCTAAAATACCCAAAAGTTTCAGGTTCAAAAGCTGAAACCTGGGATATGTACATTGATTAAAGTAATAGCTACTAAATGGTATAGATAGTATAAGCTCAATTAGGTAAGACGTAAAACCCATGCTGTCACTGTTACCATCTTTGCCTCTCTTCCTTACTCTACCCTTGTACCCTTTAACCTACTTCTGGAGACCTTGACTCAAGATAACCCAAGATACCTCCAACCTGACACAGTAGTTCATGATGAACCTTTCAGTTGTGGATGCTATGTTACCTGTTGGTCTAGCTTCTTTGGCTTTGCAATTTAGAGAAGATCCTTGTCCTCAATACTAATGCCAGGCTATACCCTAATCTTTGGAATCAGAAGATCTGGTGATAGGATCTAAGCATAGGTTAATTTACAAAATTCCTCAGGTGATGTTAATGTGCACCCAGGACTGGGAAGTAGTATTCTAGCTGATTCTCTCACATAACCATGGCTTCATGAGAGTGAAATCCCAGATCTTCCTATGCCCTGAGGATAAGATTTATTCAATCCTGTCAACCAAATTTAGAATTACAAACTGAATAAAACTGTCATACCTTGAAATATCTTTTTTTTTTCAGAATCAGAAATGTTACAAAAGAATATAAAGGAAAGCCTGATAAAATAGAAGCTTTGAAAGGTAAGGGGGGAAAAAAAGAAGATTTAGTTATTATATTGATACTGATTTGTGATTTTTAATTCTATATATTTTTTTAAGATTTTTTTTTTTTTGACAGAGAGATCACAAGTAAGCAGAGAGGCAGGTAGAAAGAGAAGCAGGCTCCTGCTGAGCAGAGAGCCCAATGTGGGGCTCGATCCCAGGACCCTGGGACCATGACCTGAGCCAAAAGCAGAGGCTTTAACCCATTGAGCCACCCAGGCACCCCTAATTCTATACGTTTTGCTCTTGGTGAGCAGCTACTGGTGGTATTTCAGATTTGAAATGAGTTATTTGGGCCACATGACAAAATTTCCCTTCTAACACATGCTTTGATGGAATAAAAGTTAGGAAAAAATTATTATGTTTTAGAATTTGATGTACTTGAAAGATGTGTAATAGTGAGGTAGTCTTGGGATTTTGGGGGGCGGGTTGGTTTCTACAAATTCAAATTTTTCTTCTGTCATTTCAAAGCTGTTGTAGATATTGTATATTTTTCTTTTGTGCAAAAAAGAGAAATTTATTTCAAAGGATTTGTTTGTTTGTTTGTTTTAGTTTGTTTTGTTTGTTACCATTAATCTGTTATTAGTCCATAAATATTAACATCCATCCTGCCATATTCCAGGCAATGTCAATAAACCTGGGAGTATTAGATATGTAACCTGCTGAGAAACCACATAATTTCAAAATTTCAAAACAGGGTAGACATATAAACTGATAAAAGCACATTTTATTTTTATTTTGAATGTAATAACCCATTGTATTAATATTTAGAGAACAAGGCCATTCAATGATATAAAAAGGCAGCCCATTAGCTCCATAATACAGTTTTATTTGTGATTTTGTTTTTCTTCCTGTCTCCCTACTATTTTCCCTTCCTTTCTTTCTCCCACCTTTTTTCCCTTTCTTTTTCTTCCTAGATTTGGTATTTGACATATATGAAGGTCAAATCACTGCAATACTTGGTCACAGTGGAGCTGGAAAATCAACACTGTTAAATATTCTTAGTGGGCTATCTGTTCCCACCAAAGGTAAGACTTTATTTTCCCAAAATCAGGTCAACATGTAAATCAGCTGTTAATATAAAGTCCTTCTGATTATCAATTACAAACACAGACAACAATGGAAAAGTGGAAGTTATAGTATTCATCGATAGAGGTATGTGATATTTAATTGGCATATATGAAATTTGAGTTGTTTATGAGAACCATTGTCATGGTCATTAGTTACTATTTGACATTTGAACTTGTACCTGTTAGCTTTTGCTGCATAACAAGCATCCCCCACATTAGCTAGCTTTATATAAAAAATGTTTTATTGTTTCTCATGATTCTGTGAGTTGACTGGCAGTGTTTCTCTCTGGGCTTCATTGGCTGGTGCTGAATGTTTTGGTGTGTCCTCACTCATGTATACAGGGCTTCAGTTAGGACTGCTGCTCCTCTCTGCTTACATGGACTTTCATCTTCTGAGAATCTGGTTGGGATTCTTCACCCAGGGATCCATGATCCCAGAAGCAAAGAGAAGGCTCATCCCAGTGCAGAGGCAATTTCACAGCCTCTGCTTGCGTCCCACTTGCTAGGATTCTGTTTGTTACATAAGCAAACCTAGGAAGGGGTAGATAAATGGATGACATCGTGATGGGAAAATCTGCAGATGGGGCATTTTTTTTTTCTTTCCAGTATACCACACAACTATAACAGAAGCTCATAACGCCTGAATTGTAAAAAGCTTGAAGAGAAAATCATGTGTCTAAGATGTAATTAACAAATTACAGTTTGTGTAATTTATTACAGTGATTCTCCATCTAGAAAGATCTTTTTGTAAGTGTTTATTTCAATTCTTGTTAGTTAGCATACAGTGCAGCATTAGTTTCAGGTGCACACTATAGTGACTCAACACTTCATACAACATCCAGTGCTCATCACAAGCACCAACCTTAAGCCCCATCACTTATTTCCCCCATCCGCCCAGACTTTTCCCTTCTGTTAACCATCACTGTATTCTCTAGAGTTAAGAGTCTGTCTAGAAAATCTTAATTCAAGTATTACCCTAATACTAACTTTTAACTTTTGTTATAGGTTCAGTCACCATTTATAACAATAAACTTTCAGAAATAAGTGACCTAGAGAATATCATCAAGCTTACTGGAATTTGTCCACAGTCCAATGTTCAGTTTGACTTCCTCACTGTGAAAGAAAATCTCAGGCTCTTTGCTAAAATAAAAGGCATTCAGTCACATGAAGTCGACAAAGAGGTACTAAATAGTTAGAACTAATGTACTGGTTAAAATGAGATTGTTGACTCTACGTGCATGGAATTCTTTAAGCTTTCATTAAATTATATTTGTGCAAATCATGTCTAAATGTTGGACCAAAAAAAAAAGTCTAATTTAGATAACAGCTAACATTTATGTATGATTTATAATGTGTCAAACATTATCCTTAATTTCAAATATAATAATTGATGTACTCCTCATAGCAACTTTATGAAATAGGTACATTATCATCCCCATTTTACACATGTGAAAACTGAAGTTCAACAGCAACTTACTTGCCCAAGATTACACAGCTAGTTAACATGGTATGGCTTCCAAATCCAGCCATTACATTAACCATTACACTTCATAGCCTTATATTTCCAAATTTAAGAGGAAGGGGGAGGGGTGGGAGGGAGGGAGAAGAAGGAAGAAGGAAGGAAAGGGAAAAGGGTGTTTGGGTGGCTCAGTCAATTAAGTCTCTGACTTTGGGTCAGGGTCCTGGGATCAAGCTACACATTGGGCTCCCTTCTTGGTAGAGAGCATGATTCTCCCTGTCCTGCTCTTGCAGCTGTGTGCTCTCACTCTCTCTCTCTCCCTCTCTCTCTGTCTCTGTCAGATAAGTAAATAAAATCTTTTTTTTTTTAAAAAAGAAAAGAAATCTTGCTTTGTGACATAAATGTCATTTGGCTAGATACAAAGAGTCTTGCTGGAATTGGAGATGAAAAATATTCAAGATGTCCTGGCTCAAAACTTAAGTGGTGGGCAGAAAAGAAAACTCAGCTTTGCAACTGCCATTTTAGGAGATCCTCAGGTAAGTCAGACTAAATTTAGAGATGAATTCAAATTTTTAAAAATGAAACTTCTAGTAGTAGTTCAAATCTTTTATTTGCAAAAAACACCTGTGATAAAGTAGTTGTGATAGAGCATTAAATATAATAACCTGGTCCTAACTATAATATCCTTTAAAATATATAAGCAATATGGTTTCTGCATGTTTTCTGGAAGAACTTCACTTTCCTGGAAATGCCCTTTATATACATCGATCCTTGGTAGGTTTTCCTATTGGATGAACCAACTGCTGGATTGGATCCCTTTTCAAGGCACAAGGTTTGGAATCTCCTGAAGGAGCGGAAAGCAGACCGTGTGATCCTCTTCAGTACCCAGTTCATGGATGAGGCTGACATTCTGGCTGGTAACTCTTGACTCCCGCTAAGTGTCCTGATGAGGTCTCTAGTAGGAGACTGGATTGGTATTCTCAGCAGTTGTATTTAATAATGTGGTCATCTAGGGGCGCCTGGGTGGCTCAGTGGGTTAAAGCCTCTGCTTTTGGCTCAGGTCATGATCCCTGGTTCCTGGGATCAAGCCTAGGATGGAGTGCTGCATCAGGCTCTCTGCTCAGCAGGGAGCCTGCTTCCCTCTCTGTCTCTGCCTGCCTCTCTGCCTACTTATGATCTCTGTCTGTCAAATAAATAAATAAAATTAAAATAATAATAATAATAATAATGATGATGATGTGGTCATCTAGCCTTATCTGGCAATCTGGACCACAGGTAATGACATGAACTGGGCCCAAAGAGTCACTCCCAACCCTTTCCATGTGTCTCCCCAAATTTTGTATCATTTGATTACACTGGGACATGATCTGCCAGGAAAGTCAGTTCTTGTAAAGTGAAAATCTATATTCTACTACATTAATCCCCTTACACAAAATTAAGGTGAATCAACTTGAAATATTCAAGTGATCTTGGTGTTTGGTCAATTAAAATAAATAATATAATGATAGTCTATATTAGAAGACATCTGTGCATAACCTCCCTGGCTGGATGGATGGCAAAATAATAGCCTGAAATACACAAATAAGTTAAAGGGTACCTGTTCCAATGAGTCTTTATTAAGCCCTGGATTTAAAGATGCAGAAGCTCCTGAATTCCAGCTAGATCATGATTACCTGTCTTTTTCTTGGGAAAGAATGGACAACTTCCTAACAAACTTTCTTCTTTGCTTTTTTCCATTTCAGATAGGAAAGTGTTTCTCTCCAAAGGGAAGCTGAAGTGTGCAGGTTCTTCTCTGTTCCTCAAGAAGAAATGGGGCATTGGATATCACTTAAGGTAGGACCATGTCAGGAGGCTGGGAAAATGAGAAATGAGCTAGAGGAGACACAATGCTTGACCCAGTACGTGACAGCACACAAGAAACTGTTGATTTGTTGCACAGAGATGTTTACATATCCATATGTGAAGATACTTGTGCACATATATGGAATTGCTGTGTGTATATGAGAGATACTGATGGGCAGATGTTAGAGATTGAAAAATGTAAGATAACTTGGGGTGCCTGCCTGGGTGGCTCAGGTGGTTAAGGTCCATCTCTTAATTTCCACTCAGGTCATGATCTCAGGGTTGTGAGAATATGAATCCTCATATGTGCATGCACTCTTTCTCTCTCTCAAAAAGAAAGAGAGAAAGAAAGAAAGAAAGACAAAAGACAAGAAAATATAAGATAACTTAACAAAAAAAATTGAGATAAATGTGGTAGAAAATGTATCTACAACACACTGTTTGTTAAGGAAGGTTTGTATTAAGGGAACTTTCACAACTGACAAATTGTTTCATACATCCCTACCCTCTCTCCCCCATCTGTTAACATCATTTTTTAAGTAGATCCTTGCTTCTCCTCCTCCTCCCAGCTATCCTCTTCTTGTGCTTCCTCTTCTTTCCATCCTCCTCATTTTATTTTTATCATCGTTTTGAATAGTAGGATATTCTAGCTGTTAATTGACCTCAGAGATAAGATACTTAACATTATTTTACTTAAATCCTTTGTCTATTGAGATAGAAACTCTTGTTACTTTTATTCTACAGATAAACATTTGGTTTCCCTAGGTTCATAAATGATAGAGCCAGAAATGGAGACTGGATATTTTTAACTTTGAAAACTAGTATCCATATCCATATTTTAAATTGATTTTTGATTTGCTCATGAATTGGTCAGTTTATCTGAAGTACAGCTCTGATTTAGACCATTGATATACCTTAAAAAGAAAAAAAAAAATACACGACAACAACAAAACAAAAAAACTTCAATGGTTCCATTTTACCTACTGGAATCCAGATTTTGTAGTCATGAAATGTTGGTGTGGCCCACCCCATCATGATTTCCTTATTATTTGCCTTTAACCAATTCAGTATCCTTTAGTCAAAAATAAAATGTTCATTGTTCATTGCACATGTCCTACCATGACCTACATTTCCCCTTGTTTGAGGTTATTTACTGAGCTTTTCGGATTTCTTAGACCCATTACCACTTGTTCAAGTCCTAAAGCATTATTTTGAATGCCATCTCATGTAGTCTTTATTAATCCTCCAGCTCTGTGTATTTTTCCAGTATTTCATTTCGTAAGCTACATTGTTTGAATTGCTTCTTGGAAATTAATTAAACTTTCCAAAACTGTTTTCTCGCTTATGAAGTGGGAATAACAATTCCTAGTTGCAAGTAAAAAAAAGTAAATGAAAAGTAAATGACATGGTGCCTAGCACATTAGCATGGCAACAAGATGTGTCCTCAAAATAAAAAACGCTCCTTAGGATCTCTGCCCAATTCACAAATCTCTTCATGGGCTCCTGGACAATACTTCGTGTAATTGCCTTCTTTCTTCTTCTAAATCAGGGTCAGCCAACTATGATCCATGGGCCAAATCCAGCCCACCTCCTGTTGCTGTAAATAATGTTTGATTGGAACACAGCCATACCCATGTGTTTAGATGTTGCTTGCATATGATGGCTTCCATGTTGCAACAGCAGTGTTGAATAATTTCAGTAGACATCTATCTCTACTGAAAAATAAAATAATAAAAAATAAAAAAATTAAAAAAATATTTACGACATAGTCATTTTCAGAAAAAGTTGGCTGACCTCCATTTCCAAGACATACACTCTTCGAGAGAGGATGTGTGAACTGCTCATGCCATCCTATTTAGTGCCCCACACAAATTCTTCTTAAGTGACCAAGAAGTATTTCTTAAATTATTCTTGTTTCAGGGGGCAGCAACCTCGTGGAGAACAACTATGCTTTTTTTGGTTTTTGCTTTATTCCCTCAGTGGGTTTCACAGCTTCTAAAAATAGCATGTATGCTCAGATGTTCTTAATACTTGCATAAATAGCATAATTTTAATATGAGCAATTGATCAAATAAAATAGGCATTTTTAAAGGACTTGCTAAGTGCAAACATCACTATTATTCAGTTCTTAGGATAACTTTAGCTGTTAATTTTTGCTGATGAGCAAATTACCCAGATAGGTTAAATAACACATTTCAAATGGTAAAACCAAAGTTAGAAGCCAAGCCACTACTAATATATTGTCCATTGCATACTTTATAAACTTGATTAATACATTTTTATTTGTTCTCCTATACTGGGGAGTTATCCACGGTATTTTTAAGTGGATAGACTGGTTTTCTATCTCTTTGCAGATGACATGATTGTTTACATGGAAAACCCAAAAGACTTCACCCCAAACTACTAGAACTCATACAACAATTCAGCAACATGGCAGGATACAAAGTCAATGTACAGAAATCAGTGGCTTTCTTATACACTAATAATGAAAATACAGAAAGGGAAATTAGAGAATCGATTCCATTTACTATAGCACCAAGAACCATAAGATACCTGGGAATAAATCTAACCAAAGAGGTAAAGGAACTGTATTCGTGGCTTTCTCTATAATATTTTTTCTTAGTCATAGTTCTGAGGTTAGCATACAAAAAAAGCAAAATTAGTGATCTCAACAACCCATACCCACATTTATCCACAATTAATTTCTATCTATAACCCATTTCCTTCACAGCACTTACCACTATTGTTAATTATTTCTTTATGCTTGTTTATTTTTTTTCTCCCTGTCTCCCCACTGGACAGTGAACTACATAAGAACAGGGCGGTGCTCTCTTTTTCATCATTGTACCCTCATCCTAGCATTTAGGGATATTTTTATCACAGACTAATAATTTAATAAATATGTATAAAAAAGTAAATTGAATAACTGAACCTGCTTTATGTCTTTGCCTGTCAAAAATTCCTTCTTCTTGACCAATACGATAATCCTATTAAGCCAACTTAAACTCCTTTGAAAAATTCCATTTTATATAGTCCTGTTTGTGTCCTTGATATCTGTACTCTGCCACTATTCTCCTTTTAAGGAATTGAGTGTTTATCAACCTTGTCTGGGCATTAGAACCTGAATGCCTAACCAATAGTTCTGATTAGCTCCCTTTGTTTTCTCCCATTACATTTATATGATCTGATTTTTTTATCCTCTTTTTTCATGTTTAAATGGCTTATCTCTTGCATTAGATTTTAATTGATTTTTTTTGATCTGCCAGAAGCTAGTAATTTTTGTCACGCCACTGGAGACTATGTCAAATAACATAGATTCTTTTTTTTTCAAACACCAGTTTGCAGTTGAATGAAACGCATGTTCAGGAAAATATAACATCACTTATTAAACAACACATCCCTGATGCCAAATTATCAGCAGAAAGTGAAGGAAAACTTGTCTACACATTGCCCTTAGAAAGAACAAATAGATTTCCAGGTAATGTACAAGAACACCACAAAATGAGATACATAAATAATATTCATAGAAATAATGATAATTCTTATATATTGAGAGCTCACAATGTGTTCAGCTATTTGAAACATGATGCAAAGAATAATACAGTAACTGAATGATTTTATTTACAGTGGGAAATATTATATTCTAATAGTTGTTTACAATGTCTGGTTATTTTAGGGAGCTTTTTTAGTCTTTCATTCCCTTTGTAGTACATAGCAAAATATTCTAGTGTTCATATATGTGAATATATTTCAAATGGTTGAAAACCTCTAGTTTAACCATTACAAATGGCTCTGTGATTCTTCTTTTCATAAGATTATTGTGATGACATTGGGGTTTTTAGGCCAATGCTTAAAAGATTTTTGTATGACCTTCTTTTGTGTGTGTGAGTGTGGGGGGGGCAGCTATTTTTGAATTATTTGTCAGGCAGATTGTGTCACTTCATTTCATGAGAGTTTGCTTCTGCAAGTTTACCTTGTTTCCTTTTTGGGAACATCTTTCACTTTTTCATTTTCCTTGACACTCTGTTGATGCCTAGGCACTAGATAAAGCAGACACCTCTTCCAGTCTTCAGAGACTGGCTTTCTGCAGGAGAAGACTTTAGTGATCAGCTTTGTCAGAGATTCTGAGCGCCCCCGTCAACTCTTTTGAAGCAGGAAGATGTGGTTTTGGTCAGGCCCCTCTATGGAGATTCAAAAGAGTGAGTTATAGCATTATGTAAACTAGAGTAATCAGGATAATGTGCTATTGGCAGAATGATCAACACAAAGATAGAACAGACCTGAGAACCCAGAAATAAACCTACACAGATATGCCTCACTGATTTTTGACAAAGGGGGAAAAGCAATTTAATGGATGAAGGATAACCTTTCCAACAAATGGAGTAAGTAGATCCACAGGCATAAAAGTAAACCTTTACCTAAATCTCCCACCTCATATAGAAATTAACATAATGTAAATCATGGACTTACATATAAAATGTAAAACCATAATTTTTTTTAAATGAATAAGAGAAAATCTGCAGGTTCTACTATAGACAGAGTTTTTAGACTGGACACCAAATTCATAGTTTATGAAAGGAAAAAAATTATAAGTTTTCCTCCATCAAAATTTAAAAATTGCTTTGTGAAAGATCCTGTTAAGGAGATGATAGAATGAGCTATAGACTGGGAGAAAGTATTCACAAAGTATGTATCTCACAGAAGACTGGTATCTGAACACATAGAGAACTCTGAAAACTCAACTGTAAAAAACAGACAACCCAACTGGAAAATGGGCAAAAGATAAGAACAGACAGTTCACTGAAGATGTGCAGGTGGCAGACACACATGAAAAGGTGTCCAGTATCATATGTCAGCAGGGAACTGCAAATTAAAACCATTATGAGGTTGCATTACATACTTAGCAGAATGGCTAAAAACTTTTTTTTAACACAGTGATTATATCCAATGCTGGCTAAGATGTGGACAAAATGGATCACTCCTACCTTGATGATGGCAGTGGAAAATGGCACAGCCACTCTGGGAAAAGTTTGCCATTCCTTTGAAACACTAAACCCTCAACTCCCATACAGCCAAATCATTTCACTACTGGATATTTATCCTAGAGAGATGAAAATATATTCACACAAAAACTGGTATATGAATGTTTGTAGCAGCCTTATTTGGAGTAGACAACAGCTGAAAGGATCCAGATGCCCTTTAACAAGTAAATGATTAAATTGTGGTACATTCATGACATGTAATACCACTCAACAATAAAAAGGAACAGGCTACTGACTGCCATATGCAACAACCTTGAGGAATAGTCAGGGAACTATTCTCAGTGGACATAGCCAATTCTAAAATATTGTATACTGTAGGGCTCAATTTATATAACATTCTTGAAATAACAGAATTCTAGAAATGGAGGGCAGATTAATAGCAGTCATGGGTTGGGAGAAGATGGGATCAGGAGTGATGGGTGTGCTGTCTATGAGTAGCATGATCTTTGTGGTGAGGGAAATGTTATGTTTCTTGATTGTATTAATATCAGTAGCATGGGTGTGATATCCTATAGTGGCTTTTTAAGATATTACCATTGGGGGAAACTGAGTGAAGTGTACAGATCGCTCTATTATTTTTTTAAGATTTTATTTATTTATTTGACAGACAGAGATCACAAGCAGGCAGAGAGGCAGGCAGAGAGAGAGGAGGAAGCAGGCTCCCCGCTGAGCAGAAAGCCCCATGCGGGGCTCAATCCCAGGACCCTGGGATCATGACCTGAGCTGAAGGCAGAGGTTTTAACCCACTGAGCCACCCAGGCGCCCCCTCTTTATTATTTTTTATAACCACATGTGAATCTAAAATTATCTCAGGGGACACCTGGGCAGTGTTGGGTAAGCATCCAACTCTTGATTTTGGTTCAGGTCATGATCTCAAGGTCATGAAATCAAGACCCATGTTGAGCTCTGGGCCGGATGGGGGGGTCTGCTTGGGATTCTCTCACTCTCTCCCTCTGCCCTTCTCCCTGCTTGCACTCTCTCTCTCTCTTTCTAAAAATAAAATAAAATAAAATAAAATAATCTCCAAAAAAAAGTTTAATTAAAAAAGAAAGAAAAAGTTAACTTATTATGTATGTTATTCAGAAGATTTACTCCCTGGTCATGGAGCACAAGGAGGGCTGCACTGGGTGGTTGAAGCAATTAGCTGGGCCATATGTGTGGTTAACAGACACATAAATTACCCCACAAAGTCATTCAAATGTCCATTTTATGGTGACAGCACAAGCGTTCCTTAGAGCCATAGGGAAAATGTTAATTGAACCTTAATTAATCTGTTCTCATACTAGTTCTAATTTAGAGGAGGCTTGTAAGATTTTAGGTGGAATGGAGAATGACACATAATGTTCACTAGCAGTTTGAATCTTGCTGCTTCTCTGCTTTTCTGTCTATCTTGCTCTCGCCAGGATGGAAAGCCTTTAATTAATCCTTTTGCCCAACGAGAAGCTGCAGGTGGAATCCTCAGGATGTATGTAATCATATTAAGATTTAAAATTAGCTTTTTATTCAAGCTTTGTTGAATTAGCTGTTATCATTCTGATATATGTAGGCAGGGACATTGTTTATTGTTGTAAGAATACCCGAAGTATTTTTGGTGATCAAACTGAGGAATGAGTAGATACAGAATTGCTTGCGGGAGACTGATTGCCCCTTCCCTACCATTCCAAGATACCCTAAGTCGGCTGTGTTTCTCTGTGAGATCTTGTGAATTTTTTCTTCCACAGTCAAAAGCTGAAAATTAAAAAATATGATTTATAATTTGTGTCCTTCCTTTAACAGAGATTTTTGGAACTGAAAAAAGCTCCTGCACCATCCAACTAATTCTCAAAAAAATTAGTTCTTTTCCTTCAGCTGGTTAAAACACAAATGGTTCTTTGGGACACCTGAGTGGCTCAGTGGGTTAAAGCCACTGCCTTCAGCTCAGGTCATGATCCCAGGGTTCTGGGATCGAGTCCCACATCAGGCTCTGCTCAGTGGGGACCCTGCTTCCTCCTCTCTCTCTCTCTATCTCTATTTCTCTCTGCCTGCCTCGCTGCCTACTTGTGATCTCTCTCTGTCAAATAAATAAATAAAATCTTTAAACAGACACACACACACGGATGGTTCTGGAAAAGAGTCTTCAGTTAATTCGGGTTAATTAGTATATGGGCTATAACACAATATACAATTACAAATAATGTACGGAATTTGAAGAACAAGGTTCCTTATTAGGAAATGTGAGTTTTAAAATGTCTGACCTATCACAAGTATGACTTCATACTTTTCATATATTTGTGCCTTTTAGTTTGAAAAGTGGTCCTCAGCTCACTTGTGATCTTTGTTGTTTTGATTTTCTGTTGTCTGTGTTCTGCAGCACTTTACAATGATCTGGATAGATGTTCTGATCTGGGAATTGAGAATTATGGTGTTTCCATGACAACCTTGAATGAAGTGTTCCTGAAACTGGAAGGGAAATCAGCTATTGATGAATCGGGTAAGCAAAGTGCATGAGAGTGATCACATAACACAATTTATAACAATGCAGTCTAGATTTCCATAAGACACAAGTCCTTTCCTGGACAGGGATGAGTAAAGCCAAAATGCATCCCTGTGACTTCTGTTACCTTTCCTGTCAGTGTTGCCTTGTTATTAGAGGTGACTCATTTTCTTCTAAACAGGGCTCCCTGCCTTCATCCTGCTTCCCAAGAGCAATTTCAGACAAAACATTGATTTTCAGTCTCTCTCTTCCAGCATTCTGATTACATCCTTTCATTGCCTGCTGGTCTCCCCAGTTTCTTTTTTTTTAATTATTTAATTTAATTTAATTTTTTTGTTAACATATAATGTATTATTTGCCCCAGGGGTACAGGTCTGTGAATCATCAGGATTACACATTTCACAGCACTGACCATAGCACATACCCTCCCAATGTCCATAACCCAGCCACCCTGTCCCTACTCCTCCTGCCACCCAGAAACCCTCAGTTTGTTTTGTGAGATTAAGAGTCTCTTATGGTTTGTCTCCCTCCCAATCCCATCTTGTTTCATTTTTTCCTTCCGTAGCTCCCACAACCCCCCGCCCTGCCCCTCCAATTCCTCATATCAGTGATACCATATGATAATTGTCTTTCTCTGATTGACTTATTCACTCAGCTTAATACCCTCTAGTTCCATCCACATTGTTGCAAATGGCAAAATATCATTTCTTTTGATGGCTGCATAGTATTCCATTGTGTGTGTGTGTGTGTGTGTGTGTATACATCTCCTTTATCCATTCATCTGTTGATTGACATCTAGGTTCTTTCCATAGTTTGGCTACTGTGGACATTGGTGCTAGAAACATTCAGGTGCATGTGCCCCTTCGGATCACTACGTTTCTATCTTTAGGGTAAATACCCGGTAGTGCAATTGCTGGGTTTTGGGTAGCTCTATTTTTCAGGTTTTTGAGGAACCTCCATGCTGTTTTCCAGAGTGGCTGCACCAGCTTGCATTTCCACCGACAGTGTAGGAGGGTTCCCCTTTCTTCACATCCTCACCAACATCTGTTGTTTCCTGACTTGTCAATTTTAGCCATTCTGACTGGTGTGTGGTAGTATCTCATTGTGGCTTTGATTTGTATTTCCCTGATGCTGAGTGATGTGGGGCACTTTTTCATTGTGTCTGTTTGACCTCCCTGATTTCTGATGAGAAGTCAGCTTTAGATCTTATTGACAATCTCTTGTGTGTGATGTGTTGTTTTTCTCCTGCTGCTTTCCAGATTCTGTTTTGGCGTCTGACAGCTTGACCCTGATATCTTTAGATGTTGATCTCTTTGCATTTATCCTGCTGGGAGTTTGGTGAGCTTTTTTGTATGTGTGGTTTGTGTTTTTCAACAAATGTGAGAAGTTTTTAGCCATTAATTTTTCAACGATACTTTCTGACCCTTTCTCTCTCAACTCTCCTTCTGGAACTTCCATTAATGTACGTGGTAGTGTATGTTACTATGCTTAAGAATGTCTCACATTTTTCTGGGACTTCATTTTATTTTCATTGTTTTTTCCTTCTGTTCTTCAAACTTAATAATCTCAATTTATCTTTTGTCACGTTCACTGATTTCTTTCCTCCACCAGGAGGTATTTGTTGAGCTTTTATTTTTTTTTTTCACTCATTTTATTATGTCAAGTTAGCCACTGTATAGTACATCATTAGTTTTTGATGTAGTGTTCAATGATTCACTAGTTGCATGTAACACCCAATGTTCATCACAAAATGTGCCCTCCTTAGTGCCTATCACCCGGTGACTCCATCCCCCCACCCCTCCTCCCTTCTGAAACCTTCAGTCTGTTTCCCAGAGTCCATAGTCTCTCACGGTCCATCTCCCTCTCTAATTTCTCCCCCTTCAGTTTTCCGTTCCTTTGCCTATGGTTCTCTGTGCCATTCCTTATAGTTCATATATGAATGAAACCACATAATTGTTTCTCTGCTTGACTTATTTGACTTAGCATAATCCCCTCCAGTTCCATCCATGTCGATATAAATGGTAGATATTCATTCTTTCTGAAGGCTGAGTAACATCCCATTGTATATATGAACCACATCTTTTTTTGTCCGTTCATCTGTTGAAGAGCTTTTATTTTTTCAGTCAATTTTTAAAATCGGTTATTATACATTTAAACCAAAAATTCCCAGTTGGTTATTTTAAATAAGTTTACACTTTTCATTATACACCCTATTTGATGACAGAGTATTGTAATACTTGATTTCTAAATGTGTCATTCAATATACAAATATGTACAAATATGTGTGGATTTCCAAGATACTTTTATTGATATTAAAATCATATTCCAGCACAGGCAAAATTCTGGAGCTCTCTCTATGGGATACAAGCCGACTGCCTAATTTCTCAACAATAGCAGATATCTCCCTGATTTTCAACTTGCTATCATTTTTTTGTTTATTTGGTTTTTGGGGGAGTTTCAGTTTCTCTACTCCTGGGAGGTAACCTGACTCTCCAGTCTTAACCATGGCTCACCATGTCTTGTGAGATCACTCCTCCTCACCCCCATACTCTAAATTAGTCTGTCAATGCCTGTATCCAGCCAAGATCTAGTCTCTCTTAGTCTGTCTTTCTCCACTCATTTGTCTGGTAGCCAGCCCCTACTGGATTTCCTTTACAAAGGAAAGCCCCATGTACCTTGATGATATCTTGCCCAAGACGCTATGGACCTGATATGTATCTTTCTTAGCTTTTCTTTACAATCTTCGGCCTTTGTTCCTAAGTATTTGGTGAAATTCTCATGGGAAAGAATTGGTAAAAGGTGTGAACTCAGTTTGTGACTTGGGTACCAGGCCACATATGACCAGAAGAGTTTGTTTAATGCTCTCTCCTCATTCAAATCTGAAGTTGTTTTTTTCTTCTTCTACCATGCCCCTAACATGAGAACACCCATATGTATCATCTCCTCTAAGGATGGCTCTTCCCTTTATGAAAATTTTTATTATTATTTTGCTTTCTTTGTGCTTTCATTTATCTAATAGGTTAAAAATAGCAGGTATTATTCTCTTGGGAAGAGAGGTGACCGTCTCTGGGGCACCTCGGGGGCATGATGTGATCATGCATATTTGTCATAACCTCTTTAATGTACTGTCTGTATCCATATGATCTAAGATCCCCTTTCTACTTTTGTTCAAGACATGAAACTTTATTGATGTTTCTAGCTCATAGCAGCAGCCAATAGCTCCACATAAAACTACAGTTTCACAGAAGATTGTGATATCGTTGCTAAAACATCTCCTCCAGGAAGCTCCAGAAGGTCCATCTGAAGTGGGATTTTGTGAATTGCTTTTTTTTTTTTTTTTTTTGTATTTTGTAGATATGGCCACGTTGGGAGAAGCACAGGCAGAAAGAACTGGAGACACAGAGAGGCTTGTTGAGATGGAACAAGTTCTCAGCTCACTCAATGAGACGACAAAGACCATAGGGGGCCTGGCTCTCTGGAAACAGCAAATCTGCATGATTGCACGTGTTCACTTCTTGAATTTAAAGCATGAAAGGAAAGCTCTCTTATCTCTGTGAGTGTCAGAGGGCCACAGATGGTTTTTCTTTTCTTTTTTTTTTTCCCAATCAATACATTAAAAAACAAATCTGAGATGTAAAATCAAGAGAAGATAATGAAAAAATAAAATAAATATCTGCACCTACAAAACTGGATAAAGAATAATACCCCAGTTTGGTTAATGGTTTTGGTGGTTATCATTGGCAGTCTAGCAGGGGAAATTTGTCACGTTTTTGAAGTGAATTTTCAGGAAAAAGTTCAAGTAATGTAGTTTTCCTGTGTTATTCCATCTCTTTCAAATTTTCCACTGGGTAGGTGACTGAAACAATGGGATGCAAATTTATGTTCTGCACCCCTCCCCAGCATATCCATATGCCCATGCCTTATTTTGAGTATTGTACAGTAATGCTCCTGACACTTCCCTGGATGTCCTGATGCTCCCACTGGGTTCCACTTGGTCTTACCTAAATGTCATGACTTCCCACCAGCTCTCCTAAGTGTTGCTAGTTCACTCTCCATGCTTCCTTTCTTTTTTTAAAAGATTTTATTTATTTGACAGACAGAGATCACAAGTAGGCAGAGAGGCAGGCAGGGGTGGGGGAGCAGGCTCCCTGCTGAGCAGAGAGCCCGATGCGGGGCTTGATCCCAGGATCCTGAGATCATGACCTGAGCCAAAGACAGACGCTTAACCAACTGAGCCACCTAAGCACCCCCTATACTTCTTTTATTTATTTATATATCTAAGTGACAGAGCATGAGCAGGGGGAGTGACAGCCAGAGGGAGAAGCAAGCTCCCCACTTAGCAAGGAGCCTGATGTGGGACTCAATTCTAGGACACTGGGATCATGACCTGAGCTGAAGGCAGATGCCTAACTGACGGAGCCATCCAGGCGTCCCTCATTCCCCCGTACTTCCTGTGTGCACACTGGCCACTATCCCCGCTCCTCTGAATCACATCCCCTCTCACTGGCTCACTTGTGTCTGTGGCACTTTGGCTACCAATCAGTACCTCGTCTATGAATACTTTGATGAAGCATCAAAAAGATAGGACACTTGTTAGCACATAATAGAGTCTCCATAAATACTCATAAATAAGAAAGTAATGGGATTCATTAAGAGTCTATGAAAAGGAGAGAGCATGATTTAAGAAAAACCTTTATTATTTATCTTGCAACCTTGTATAACAACGTCTGGAGAGATGCTGGGCATTTAGCAAGAATTCAAACAAGCGGTAACATTGTAAAACAAGAAATTAGGAACAGAGAAAAGTTTTGAAGCAAGGTATAAGGATGGAATGATAAAAATTTTCAACCGAGGGGTAACTGGGTGGCTCACTTGGTAAAGCATCTGACTCTTGGTTTTGGCTTAGGTCATGCTCTCAGGGTCGAGAGATCAAGTCCTGTGCTGGGCTCTGTGTTCAGCAGGGAGTCTGCTTGGGGATTCTCTCTCTCTCTCCCTCTACTCCTCCCCACCAGACTCATGCCCTCTCTCTGTCTCTCTCTCTCAAACTAAAAAAAAAAAAAATTTTTCAACTTCCTTGAAATGGTGACTACAAGAGAATAAAGAATAATTGAAAATTTGAGCTCGGTGACTAAAGAAATCCTGCTGTCACTGACAGCAATAGGGACTATCTGAAGAGGAGTAGCTGTGAAGAAAATGGAGTCCAGAGCATTGATGGATTAACTAGCAGGAAGGGAGAGCAAAGAACTGGAGTCTCAGGAGAGAAGACCAATCTGCAGGCACAGTTCAAGGACACCTGACCCTTGAAACTGTGTGGGATAAGCCATAGCCTAAGAGTAAGAAGAGAAGGAACCAAGGATAAGTGTCCATTTTGTCATCTTTAATCCAGAGGTGGGAAAGGGGCAGAAACTCAAGAAATGAATCAGAGAGTCTAAAATATTTTGTTTTCCTTATATAGGAGCCTTTTCAAAATCTGCATCTTTTTCTTCTTCTTAATTTCTACCATTGTCTCTTTTAAAAGTCACTGAATTGTTTCTACAATCATAAGGTATTTGCCAGACGGAAACCTGGAAACCATTTTTATCTTCTTTTTACTGAGAATAAATAAGCCCCAAGACCTCCACAAAGCCATGAGGATTACAAACATGGTTGCTAGCAAGTTAAAACTAGAAACTACTTCTCTATACTCTACTAGAATTAATTCCATAATTTTCATAATCTCTTGATCTCATCACATCATCATCCACTCAGTTCTGAAAGGTTCAGAAATGACTGTGCATTCACGCTGGCCCTTTTCTCCTGGGTAGGCTCTTGATTCTAGGAGTTGGAATTTGCCCTCTTCTTTTGAGGACTATCCACAACAGAATATATGAAATGAGCTACACTTGGGAGCTTTCTCCGCATTTATACTTCCTTGCTCCTGGACAATCACCACACGATCCTCTCACTCAATTACTGATCATCAATACAACAGGTAATGATGGGGTGTGTACTCCATTCCTAAACACATTCCCTGTTACGAGCATTACTTAGAAAACATAAAATGTGAGAGAAAAAAATGAGCTTTGGGCTTCTTCAGCATAAAACCACTCATGAGTCTTGAGGGTGATGAGTACAAGCCCAAAATGGAGAAGGAACTAGGGAAGGATTTGCTGAGGAGAAATAAATTTTTTGGTGGCTGTGTGCAAAATGAAATGCTTACAATTCAGTGGGTTTGAGTGTATTTCACAGAATTGTGTGACCATCGTTACAACTTATTTTATGACATTTTCATCTCAAAAAAGAAATTTCATACTCACTAAGTACTCACTCCCATTCACTTGTCCCCTGCTCAGAGAAAGCACAAGTTTTCTTTTTGTTTCCATGGATCTGCTACTTTGGACATTTAACATAAGTAGAATTATGCAATGTAGGTTCTTTTATGACTGACCTCTTTCACGTAGTATGATGTTTTCAAGGTTCATCTATGTTGTAGCATGTTTTAATATTTAATTTTTTAATTGTGGAATAATATTCTTTCCTGGGACTGTGCTACATTTTATTTATTATTCATCAGTTGATGGTATATTCCTCCAATAACTGGCTATTATGAATATTGCTGCTATAAAAGTCCAAGTTTTTGTATGTACATACTTTTTTTTTCATCTCCTTGGGGTATAAAACCCAGGGGTCATATGGTGACAGTATTTAGCCTTTTGAGGAACAGCTAAACTCTTTTAAAGTGACTATCCCAATTTATTGTTATGCTAAAAGTTTGTGAAAACTCCAGTTTCTGCACATTTTCACCCAAATTTGTTATTTCCTTTTTTGGTCATACCCCTTTTCGTGTGAATCAAGTAGTATCTTGTGGTTAGATTTGCATTTTGCTAGTAACTAGTGACCTTAGGCATCTTTTCATGTACGTCTTTTCATTACTGACCATTGTATATCTATCTTTGGAGAAATGTCTTTTAAAATATGGGTTGTATGTCCTTTTTATTGAATCCTAAGTGTTCTTTATATATTCTAGATACATGTCTCTTCTTAGATGCAATAGATCCTCACTATTCACAGATTCTGTATTTGCAAACCTATCTAGTCAGGAAAATTTATTTGTGACCCCAAAACCAATACTCTTGGCTCTTTCATAGTAAGTCACAGACATGCTCAGAGAAATGAAAAATTGGAGTTGCCTGATGCACAATTTCTAGCTGAGGTAAACAAGATGATGGTCTGCCTTGTTCTTTCAGGTCTCACACTATACATAAATATCCTTTCTATAGTCCATTTAGGGCAATGTTTTTCACACTTTCTTGCTTTTTTGGGTGATTTTGCTGTTGAAAATGACCCCCAAGAGTAGGGTCGAGGTGCTTTCCAGTGTCCCTAAGTAGGGAAGGCTGTGAGGTAACTTACAGAGAAAATATATGTGTCAAATAAACTTTGTTCAGGCATGAGTTATAGCTCCATTGGCTGTGAGATCAATGTTAATGAATCAACAATATATACACCAAAACATAAAAATATGGTGATATATTGATTGATCAAAGAAACTGTTGTGACCAGAAGCTCACAGGAACTGAACCTTGTGTTTCTCTTCAGAGCAATAATTGAGAATTCACTAATTCCATGTTTGTGGTGATGTTAGAGAATATATGTACCATGAATAATAAGAATCAATGGCAAATATTTTGCAAATATTTCACCTCACCCTGTAGATTGCCTTTGCATTTTCTCATTGGTGTCCGTTGAAACATAATGTTTTAATTTTTATGAGGTGTAACTTGTTTTTTTTTCCCTTGCTTGTGCTTTTGGTGTCATATCTAAGTAAGCTTTACCTAACCCAAGATCACAAAGATTTACTTCTATATTTCCCTCTAAGGTTTTTATACTCTTAGTTCTTACATGTAGGTCTCTGATCCATTTTGAGTTAATTTTTTTGTATGGTGTGAGGAAGGGATGCAACTTCAATAGCTATCCAGTTATCTTCCTAGGAGGGTCTGGACACCAACCTTTCTCATTCCTTCCAGTCCCATGTTGCAGAAACTCCATCCCAGGCAGTGAGAGGTCTGGAGTTCTCTTCGTCCAACCACCCCCTACTCATAAGTTGGAAGCTCTATCCTAGGCACAAGTTCTTGACTAGATCCAGTCAGAGGGGATCTTCTGTCATACTAATCAATGACAGGGAATGAAGGTGTAGGTTTTTTTACTCAAGTGCCATTATCTTAGTGTTCTTACCCAGATTTATTAGATTATCTTAAATAAATGTGGAGGTTTTTTTCTTTTTTCATTTTCTGTATGCCCTTAAGGCAGTCAGGAGATTTTTTTTTTTAAAGATTTTATTTATTTGACAGAGAGAGAGATTACAAGTAGGCAGAGAGGCAGGCAGAGAGAGAGAGGAGGAAGCAGGCTCCCTGCTGAGCAGAGAGCCGGATGCGGGACTCGATCCCAGGACCCTGAGATCATGACCTGACCCAAAGGCAGCGGCTTAACCCACTGAGCCACCCAGGCGCCCGGCAGTCAGGAGATTTTAACTTATTGGATTTTTAGTGATTTTCACAAGTTATGGTTGCCTTTCTAGGGGAAAGTCCACAAACCTCTCCATGCCTTCATCCAACAAGCTATCTTCCCAATTCAAGACACATTTTGAAAGTCAGTTAATAAGGTAGCAGTAGTAAAATGAGATTCAGCCATTTTGGTTGTTAATTACTGGAGATTATCTGTGTCACTAAAACTTGAATTGTTATGGCCATTCAATGCAATATTCTAGGGGAAAACATCTATTCTAAATGCCATATGGTGGTAAAAAAGACTTTCACCTTTCACATTAGCAGTAATCAGAAGCAAATAAATATAAAGTAAATTGAATGACAAGTGAATAGACTTAATTCAAAGTAGCAAGTATGTTCTGATGTAGAAAAATATCCTGACCATATTACAGTAAGGATCACATAATGACATTAATTATAATTTTACTATACAACCTGATATTGATTTTCTAAGTTTTGTGATATACCTATCTACAACTCAGGGGCAAGCATTGATGACTTTATACATTCTGTGGAGCATCAGAACATAGCTTTGGAAGTGGATGTATCTGGAACCAAAACTGGCATCGATGACCTGTCTTATAATGGAGCCATCATTGTATCTGGTAATACAGAGGTATGCTGGTTTCTGTTTCATAATGTTTCCCAAAGGTGTGGAAAAGCTAATATAATACCAGTGTACTCAGTTCTCCCCTTTAGGAAATAAAATGAAAAGCAAATACTGCTTTTATTACTTAATGAGTGGCAGTCATTAATATGATGAATAATTCATACCTCAGTCATTGTCTACCAATACAAATGACATGTATTAGCAAAATAAATACTATATAATACCCACTGTCAAGTGCATATTTGAGTCCAAAGATCTCAGATTTCCTCTCAGTGATTTTACTATACATATATTGTGAAACCTCTGTTTTATTCTTTTAAAGATGTTATTTATTTATTTATTTGACAGACAGAGATCACAAGTAGGCAGAGAGGCAGGCGGGGGGGCGGGGGAGCAGGTAGAGCAGGCTCCCTGCTAAGCAGAGAGGCCAATGCGGGGCTCTATCCCAGGACACTGGGATCATGACCTGAGCCGAAGGCAGAAGCTTTAACCCACTGAGCCACCCAGGCACCCCTGTTTTATTCTTTAACAGTAATAATTGATTCTAGCCTTAAGCCAGACATCTGGTGTCTTGAAAATAAGATACAGCCTACGAATATGTTTTGTTTTCCTTACACAGTGTGTGTTTTTTGCTTTATTTGACATCATTTTAAAAACATGATCTTCTTGTTAAAATATTGAATTTTGGGGCACCTGGATGGTTCAATTTTTAAGCATCTTCCTTCAGCTCAGGCTGGGATTCCAGGGTCCTGGGATCGAGTCCCACATCAGGCTCCCTGCTCGGCAGGAGCCTGCTTCTCCCTCACCCACTCCCCGTTTGTGTTCCCTCTCTCACTGTCTGTCAAATAAATAAATAAAATCTTAAAGAAAATAAATTGAATTTTGACCTCTTCAGAAAAAAAAAAAATCTTTAAGAATTTATAACCTTTCTTTTTTTATTTTAGAATTACAGTTTTTCATTAGCATGTAATACCAAAAGACTAAATTGCTTCCCAGTTCTTATGGATATTATTAGTAATGCACTACTTGGAATGATTATACCATCAGCACATATCCAAACTGACAGAAGTACCTTTATAGTGGTAAGTATATTGACTCTCCTCCATAAGGATCTGGTGGAGATCACTCTTCTAAGTGCTGTGATCTTGTTCTTATTGAGTAAACTACTGAATAATAAATCACCATTTGGATTCATGCTAGCTCCTGGTTTTGAAAAATCAATACACTTTTACAGCTTCAATTTTTTAAATAATCTCTATACCCAACATGGGGCTTGAACTCTCAACCACAAGATCAAGAGTCACATGCCCTACTAACTAACCCGGCCAAGTTCCCCTAGAGTTTCAAATTTTTTAAGGCAAAACAGAACTAACAAAATATTTTTCGAAGAGAATGGGACAAAAATGAACTTATGCGGCACTGAGACTAGCGCAAAAATAGCAAAAGATGGACTGAAGGAAAGGAAGGAGGGAAGGGGGTAGGGGGATAGAGAGGAAAAGAAGTTGAAGTCTTAGTAGTACTTTTAGAAATGCTACAAAAGGAGAAAAATTTAGGACAAAGTTCAGGCCAAAATTGCAGACTGGTTACATTAGAATTACTCCAATTTCTTGTAATAAATAGTCATTATCTGAGCCAACTCTAGACCTACCAAACCAGCTTTTTCATACCTGGGGGAGGCATTGGGGACGGGGTGGGGGTGGGGATCCCAGGTGATTAGATTATATACCATCTTGTAAGTTTGGAAACCAGAATACCTATTAGAGTTTGTAACTATTCCTTTTTTATTATTTCCTAAATATATTTCTTCCTCTTAGAGAGTTCTTCGAACACAGAGACCATATTTTTAATACTACAAAGTAATTTTGTACCTGAGATAGGGCCTGGAACATGATAAGCAACTAATTAATTTATTTGTTAAATGCATAAATGAATGTCAGAGGTCAGCCAATTATCTATATTCCATACCACTATAGGGTTTTATATACGGGTTTTATCTATGGCCAATCCACTATTATTTTTATACACTCCTGCAAGATCTTGAGTTAATTTCTTACAACATACGTCAAGTCATGGTGTGTTCAGAAAATAAAAATCCCTTTCATTAAGAATGTGTACGAAGGTAAATCATTAAAGCAAAAATTCTAATTCTCCATTAAGTATTAGTTGATTTTAGAACCTACTCTATGGTTCATTTCATTAACCTCCTATCAGTTTTCTAGTTTCTGAGGGAGGATACAAACTGAGTAATTTGCCTTGAGCTTCCATCTATGAAAACATTCTGTTTTAGCCACAGGAAGTTTGACACCAGCCACTTTAATTAACCTTGTATTTAGGTGCCCAACATCTGAACTTTGATATCTCCAGCAACTCATTTCCTGTTCTATTTGAATTTACCTATTCACTGCTCAAGTAATAGTCTTCCATAGCTTTAGATCTTGTGTCTGTCCTGCTCAAAGTCATGGGCTTACCACTGAGTACTGAACCCACCCAGCTTGTAAGGTGTTCTGAAAAGGTCCTGTCAATAAGCCCAGATTTCACCTTCCCGTAGTTAGCAAGGGTTTCTCTCACGGTCAGGTTGAAGAGGACCAGACTCTGCTTACAACTTTTTTCAGTAATATGTGTAATCAAACACTACCTAGGTAGATCATGAAAGTAACATGGGAACTGCTTTCAGGAGAGTCTGTGAATCTTCGGTCCTCAAAGATTTTTCCAAACAGGAGCAACAAATGTGTGTGGCCAAGGTCAAAGGTTTTTCTTGGAGATTTCACTTCCCCTTCTCAGACTGTAATTTATAACTCTTTTTTGAACCTTCGAGCAGTGTTTATCTGATTTCGAGGTATACCTAGACAGATACTGATCATCACTGTGCCAATAAAACATCTGATAGGATTTTTTTGACTCAAGCTATCACATTTGAAATAATTAAATAGGAGTTAAAAATGGAATGTGAATGATCATTATTTATTGTTTACTGTAAGAGATGCATAATGTAAGAAAATGACAAACCTTAATCCTTTTTTATCTTCCAACTCTGTCATATTATCAATTCATTCACCTTCTTTGAGTCATTTTCCTTACCCATGAATTGGGATAGAAAGCCAAGAGTTAAGCTTCAAATTTGGAACCAAAAATGGATAAGGAAAGAGTTTGGGGACCTAAGGGAAGAGTGTATATCATTAGTTTAATATTTTTTAAAATGTATTCCAGAAAACAAATTTTGAATCTGTTATTCAGCTCATTGTATTCTTTGCATTTTCAGGACAGAGAGAGTAGTAGTCCATACGAATTCCAAGTATATACCATATTCTGGTTGATTTTGATATCCTCATGTTCTCCTTATATTGCCATGAGCAGCATTGATGATTATAAGGTAATAATTAAACCTTCATTATTTTGTACAGATAGAAGCTGAAGGTAATATAATTATAGGATTTTCCTTTGGGCTATTCATGCATGTTTAACAGAGCAGCCAACTCAGCAAGAAGTCCTAAGATATAACGTTTTTTTTTTTTTAAGATTTTATTTATCCATTTGAGAGAGAGAGTGAGAGAGAGCATGAGAGGAGAGAGAGTCAGAGGGAGAAGCAGACTCCCCGTGGAGCTGGAAGCCTGATACGGGACTCGACCCTGGGACTCTAGGATCATGACCTGAGCCGAAGGCAGTTGCTTAACCAACTGAGCCACCCAGGCGTCCAACATTTTTTAAGTCTTTATAAATATAGGGATAAATATATAGATTGCAGATAGAGAATGATTCTAAAATTTACACAGAGCCTAGAACAGACAAAACTTTGAAAAAGAAAAAAACAATGTTGGGTGAGTTATGCTTCTGACTTCAAGGCTTACTACAAAGTTATAGGAAAGAAGAATGTGTTGTATTTATTTAGGAGAGTAATATGGGCATATGAAATGAAATAGACCACTTAGATATTACCAGTTGATTTTCAGTAAAATCAGGGAATTCAGCAAATTTTACCAGAACAACCTGATACTGATATATGAGGAAAGAAAATTTTTCTCAACACTCACCTCATGCCATATACAAAATTATTTTGAAATAAATCATAGGTTTTGTGGTAGGCAGTTATTTCCTAGATGGGACAGAATAAGCATATGCTTCAAAGAAAATGAGAGCTTGAAACTCATCAAAGTTAAAACCTTATTCTTTGTAAAACACCAATAATAAAGTAAAAAACTTTGCCGGGAGAAAAATATTCACACACTCGTACATTTAACAAAAGCCTTGTATCACGCTTGTGTTGGCAGCACAGAAATTAGATTGGGAAGATTTGCAGAAGCGTAACAGTGTCCCTACACAATGTCACAAAAATCTGTGAAGCGTGCCATCTTAAAAAAATATTATGTCAAGAATATAAAGAACTTTTAGTAATAGAAGACAGCCTAAATTTAAAGATAGCCTAATTTTAATAAAATATAGCCTCAGTAATAAAAGGTAGCCTATTTTAAAGATGGACAAAAATTTGAACAAACACTTTACCAAAGAAGATATACAGAAGGAAAATGCTCCCATAAAATATCAGAGTAATCAGGAAAATAGCCCCAATGAAGTCCCTCTACTCATTTAAATAAAATGAATAACATTAACATGACTGAGGATTTGAGGATTTGGAAACACTGCAACTCTTACGCTTTGTCAGCAAGAATGTAAAATGCACAATCACTTTGCTAAGCAATTTGGCTCTGTCTTGTAAAGTTAAAAATACATATATTGTATGGCCCAGAATTTCTCTCCTAAGTATTTACCTGGGAGAAAAGAAAACATCTTTCCGCAAACAGACTGGTACATTACCATTCTTGGTAGTTTTATTCATAATGGCCAACAATCTGAAACAACCCCAATTTCCATCAAGCTGTGAATTGATAAATAAACTCTCGTGTGGCCATATCGTCATGTGATTTCATGTGTGATTCCACATCACAGAATACTACTGAACAATACAAAAGAAGGAACAACTGAAAATGTGTCGGCATGGGTATGGCTCAACTTAGACTGAGGGAATTAAGACAGAAAAGAGTAAATCCTGGATGATTTCATTTATAGGGAATTCTCAGAAAGGTAGAATAAATTCATAGTGACAGAAAGCAGACCTGATAAAACAGACCAAGATAAAGGCTATTGACTGTAAAGGAGCATGGGAAATTGGGGGTGACAGGGAATGAAAATGCTCTATACTTGATTATGAGTGTGGTACAGGGATATATGCATTTGTCAAACCCCATGCAACTGTACACTTAACAGGGATATTTTTCTTTTTTTCTTTTTTCTTTTTTAATTAATTTGTGGAGCGTAACAAAAAGCATGGAGGACCTGGGGAGTTAGAGAGGAGAAGGGAGTTGGGGTAAATTGGAAGGGGAGGTGAATCATGAGAGACTATGGACTCTGAAAAACAGGGATATTTTTCAAAATTACATTTCAAAAGTTAATGAGGGGCACCTGGGTGGCTCAGTGGGGTAAAGCCTCTGCCTTCAGCTCAGGTCATGATCCCAGGGTCCTGGGATTGAGCCCCACATCAGGCTCTCTGCTCAGCGGGGAGTCCGCTTCCCCCAACCCTCTCCCTCTGCCTGCCCCTCTGCCTACTTGTGATCTCTGACTGTCAAATAAAAAAAATAAAATAAAGTCTTCTGAAAAAAAAGTTAATGAAAAAAAAATAACTGAAATAAAAGAAAACAGTATTTTGAAAGTGGGACAACTCAGATTAAAAAATAAATTTCAATGTTTAATGGACAATCTGTTTATAATTTTCATTTACAGGTACTCTTTCAATAATCCCAGTGAATTTTCAATGTATCTACAAGTATTTGGAGGACCTTGTAAGATGAAGATTTTGATTCAGTAGTTCTGGGTGGAGACCAATTTTGAGCGGCAGTCATAGGGTGGTGAACTTATGACTAATCAACCCAGGCCAACTCACTTCAGCTTTATTTACACATCTTAATAGAATATCCTTTAATGGTTCCATTTTGGTAACTTCTACACAAAATGACCTTGTCTAACCATCTTTATCTGTTTGAAACTTCCTCTCTCTTCAAAGTAATTCTGTTGTCCAAAGGAAGGGAATGCTATCAGAATAATGTCCTCTTCTCTTCCTAGTGTAGAACCTCCAGGAATCTTGGGGAATGCTATTTGCTGGCCTGATGTAACTGTCAGCTATCCTGCTGTTAACATAGTCCTAATTTAAAAATGTCTCCCACAGGGATCGCCTGGGTGCCTCAGCTGGTTAAGCGTCTGTCTTCAGCTCAGGTTGTGATCCCAAGGTCCTGGGATCAAGTCCCACATCAGGCTACTTGCCCGGTGGGGAACCTGCTTCTCCTTCTGCCTTCCCCTCCCCTTGCTTGTACCCTCACTTTCTCTCTGGCAAATAAATAAGTAAGATCTTTAAGAGAAAAAAAAAAGTCTCCCATAGGAAACACACACACTCTTTCTCTGGCCTATGTGATGCCACAGTTCCATCATGGTTCCAACACCATGCCACTGTCTATCTCCCTCTAGTGGAACATCTCATTCTTCCCCATTGTCTCTAAATTCTGGAACTCCTTAGACACCAGCCCTTATCTCTCTTATCATGCTAGATGTCATTTTCTCCTCAGTAAGCTCATTGAACCTGAGGGCTTCAAACCTCCTTTGCCTAACCCATCACTCACAGATTTGACTGCACCCCAGATCTCTAATTTCTAACATTCCCTCCAGGGTGATCTGAACTCCCTTCTCAGGGTCCCCACTGTGAGCAGCATCACACACTCAAACTTCACGTCTCTAAAGCTGAATTTATGGTATTCTTGAATGTGTACCCCCTTCCATATTTCCTGTCTCTGTAGATGGCAGACCAGGCACGCAGGTGCTCTGTCAATAACGTGAAATCACAATTCATCCCTCTCATGGCTTCATGCACAGATCAGTCCGGTACTAGAACCTTGTTAGACATTGTGTGAACTGAACAGAGCTGTGATGGGAGATTTGGATAAGTATCCTTAGGTCCGATTACATCTAAGACAGGAGCCTCATTTAGCTAATCAGAGACCACGAGCAAATGAATTTAACTATTTATAAGTAGTTTTAAAAAATGTAACTTAGGATGTTTATTCAGAGAAAGACAAGGAATACAAAGTACATAATATTTATGAATGTAATACTATTTTATATATATTTATTATATACAAAGAGTGAGCACAAGTCTCTCCCCAAAGATGATATAGTTTATAAGTATAAAATACTATACTTTATATTCTACATAAATATATAATATAGTATGTATTCTTATATAATATAAAATTGCTTTATTCTTTTAATTATATGTAAATGATACATTGGGGTTGTTTTGGCATAACACACATTCAAAGATTTATTAACCATCCAAATATTTATGCATATGTAGATCAATGTTATTACATGAATAAATATCACATACTTTGTATTCCTTGTCATTCTCTGAATAAACATACCAAATCCCATACTTTAAAATTACTTATCAAGTGGTATGGGGTTTGGCACAAATTAAATAATTATGATAAACAAACAATTTTGAATATACTTTTTCTTTTAAAAATAGTTACATTCGGGGAGCCTGGGTGGCTCAGTCAGTTAAGGGTCTGCCTTCGGTTCAGGTCATGATCCCAGGGTCCTGGGATCGAGCCCCACATTGGGCTCCCTGATCAGTGGAGTCTGCTTCTCCCTCTGTCCCTCCACCATTCATGCACTTTTTCTTTCTCTTGGTCTTTCAAATAAACAAATAAAATCTTTTAAAAAATAGTTAATTTGCTGATGGTCTCTGATTAGCCAAATGAGGCTCCTATCTGAGATGTAATTTGATTTACATTCCTGTACATCATTCATCTCTCTGTAGTTTACTGTCATTACACTTGGACCTTCCTTCACATGATTTCTACCGGGTGTGGGATGAACATCCATACTGTTAACCAAAGCAGCAAACTGATTATGTTTGGGACTCTCCGTATCCCTTGGTCCAGCTGCTTATAGCATGTTGCAGAATTATTACAAATGAAAATTTTGCTTGAATATTTCCTTCCATAAACCACATTTTCTGAAGCCTTAAGTTGAAATACCACTTTGTGTCTTTGCCGTGTTTTAATCAGAGCAAAGTTCAGTCCCAGCTGTGGATTTCGGGGCTCTTCCCTTCTGCGTACTGGTGTGGGCAGGCGTTGGTGGATGTTCCCATGTACTCCTTGAGCTTCCTTCTTATGTATTTGATAGACTACGGCTTAAACTTCGACGGCACTCTGATGACCCTTATAAGTGAGATTATACAAGTAAGTGACCATCTTCACAGAACAAATATCATTGTATGCTTTAAGGAAAGCATTTGAAGGGGCAAACTGTTTGCCTTGATGTTTACATTCTTGCAAATCAAATCACTGTAGAACCTGGTGCTCTGACAATCTTTTGGACCCTAACATTTTCTTAAATTGCATTTGTCTTTAACTAAACATTCCTGTTGATTTCAGATCCTGTGCTCTTTTGGCTATGCTGCCTCCCTTATCTTCCTGACATATGTGATTTCATTCATTTTTCGCAAGGGGAAAAGAAATAGTGGCATTTGGTCTTTTTGCTTCTTTATGGTAAGTGTATGGCTTGTGAACATTCATTTTATGTATTTAAATAAAGAATTCTGAGCCATTCCTTTAAAATGGGCCCTCAGTAGAATGAAAAATTAGTATTATAGTCTAAAATATTTTGTTTTCCTTATATAGGAGCCTTTTCAAAATCTGCATCTTTTTCTTCTTCTTAATTTCTACCATTGTCTCTTTTAAAAGTCACTGAATTGTTTCTACAATCATAAGGTATTTGCCAGACGGAAACCTGGAAACCATTTTTATCTTCTTTTTACTGAGAATAAATAAGCCCCAAGACCTCCACAAAGCCATGAGGATTACAAATATGGTTGCTAGCAAGTTAAAACTAGAAACTACTTCTCTATACTCTACTAGAATTAATTCCATAAAAGCAACACTTATTTTATCTAAACTAGGAAGGAAAAATATGTGTCATCTCCTAGTATCTAATTTCCTGTCATTCCAGCGGCCAAAAAGTAAATTATCATTTCAACAAATATTAGTTGGCTTCCAACAACGTGTCACAAACTAAGACCAATAACACAGAAAAAATAGTTTCAACCCTGAGAGGGAACTCAGAGGGTAAACACAGAAGAAAACAGCCACTTACTAAAGCAAAGTGGGAAGGAAAAGATTATCTCTTTTTCAGAGATTGTTTCTATGACAACCAGAGTCAGGAAGGATTAACTTAGGAAAATGAGAGCACAGATTTGCTTGAGGAGTTTAAACCTGAAGAGTGATATTTTAGTAGCTAGAGAAGACTGGTGATTCTGTGTGTGAACAGAAACTCAGGGGAGAAAGTCCAGGTTTGTCCTGGGAACAGGTAATCATCTGGCATGGGTAAGGAGAGGAAAACGTACAGCATGGGCATGGTCCTAGTTATGGTAAAAATATTGGTTGGAAGCACATTGGCCTTTAATGACACACTCAAGAGGGGCGCCTGGGTGGCTCAGTGGATTGAGCTTCTGCCTTCGGCTCAGGTCATGATCTCAGGGTCATGAGATCAAGCCCTGCATCAGACTCCACATGCAGTTGGGTGTGTGTTTGAGATTCTCTCTCTCTCTCTTTCTATGCCCTCCCACCACACCCCGTTCACACGCTGTCTCTCTCTCTCTCAAATAAATAAATAAATCTTAAAAAGAAAGAACTATACTTTTCGGAAGAATATGCTGAATGCCTTAAAAATAGTAATTTGTTACACAAAGAAGTACAAAGACTTTTAGGAAGCTTTTATTATTGCAGTGTTTTAGAAGAAAAAGTCTGAGAGCTCCTGTTATCCCTGTAACTATCTCTTATCCCTGAATTTTGAATTTGAGTACTTCTACTGAAGCCACTCCAGGCTGTTCCATGTGTTCCCCACTGGTGTCCCTAATGGAAGTCTCCTCTCACTGTCGCCATTACATCATTCCCAGGAGATGTCCGTTTGTGTTCCCTCGGATTAGTGCTTATCTACTAATTTTACCTGCAAAACAAATATAATGCCAACTTTCTTCCTTTTCTGAAATGAAAGTAAGCTATCTGTTAGATCCTAGATTTATCCCATCACGTCTCATTCATGACGCTCTGCGCTAAAGGAATCTAACTAAGTCACTGAGAGAACATGTCAATGGAGATACACTGATTGCCCTTGCATTTCTGAGGTGGGAGTTGAAATTAGGAATATCCTCAAGATGAACCATCTCAATATGGAGAATATGTGGAAATGCAGAGTGGTTAACATGCATATCCGTATCTTCTTTAGATCTGCAGCATCTCTGTGTTTATATTGTTCTTTGAGAGCTTTGGACATGTCACCCTGTACTGCATCACCTTTCTGGTACCACAAGCCACGTTAATTGGCTGTATGTTGTTATATTATGAGGTAGGTAATGCCACTGTCTGCCCCATGTCGTGAAAATGCTTAACCAGTTGTGGAAGCTATGCTCGGCGTTGGGGCCCTTGCCCATGCTGAATATACATGACATTTAAAGATGTCTACCTCATGGATGCCAGTTGAATCCCTCCCAGATAGGCGGTGTGTTCCAGTTAGAAAACCTGGTCCTGGTCCATGTGTGGGGAGACAGGGCGAAGGGTAGTAAGCAATAGAGCAGCCTTTCTACACTCCTGGGTGCTCGGTTTCAGGAGGAGGCAAATGAAATATCACTAATCTTTGGGATCTCAAGATTCTAGAGAGGCTTTCGATAGGAATAAAATCCCCCTCCCCTTTTTTTCTAACTGATTGATAGAGAACTATCAACTACAAACATATAGATAGAGAAGTAGAATTATAGACTTCTACAAAAGGAACAAAGATACAGTACATGAGTGACAATGGGGAAAGGGAGGGGAAAAAAAGAAAGGGGTTTTCTAAAGGATCAATGGGCATAGGAAGCTGTATGAAGCTCTGGTAAAAATATTGGTTGGAACCACATTGGCCTTTAATGACGCACTCAAGAGGGGCACCTGGGTGGCTGGCTCAGTGGGTTGAGCTTCTGCCTTCGGTTCAGGTCATGATCTCAGGGTCATGAGGGGGACAAGGAGAAACCCCATTTCTCTCTGATTATTTGAAGAGGCTAACAGAGATGCCCAAGATTGTCTTACCAGGTAAGGCATAATTGCTAAATCCTGTTGCTTCAAATAAAAGTACAGTGCCTCATCAACCTCGGGAGGAAGGAATACCACCACTTACTACACATTTTGGAATGGGCATCTACCAATACCCATGGTGAAATCAGGCAACGTGTTAACAGAGCTGTTCAGTGGGTCAGTTCACATTCATATAGAAAAAACTCATGAAACCAAAAAACTTCCTAATTTCACCATTCTTTTTCCTTTTGCAGGTGGCCATATTTTATTTCTTGACTGAAGAAGAATTAGCAAGTGTGGAGGCATTTCTGATAGTCTTAATTGTAAGAACACTCTTGTCTTTAACAGTATTTGTGTTTTTACTCTACTGAATCTTTTTAATTCCTTTACACACAGTGAAACATTTTTTTATTAAGATAGACCAATGGATATTAAGATAGACCTATGGATAGACCATGGAGATAAAGTATTTGTAAAATATGGAACAAATTTTTCTCAAAGATTGACTGACCAGGTAATATGCTTCTCAATTTTTGAAAACACTGTACCAGTTTTGGAGGAAGTGACATAAAGTAATGGCATTCTATAATTAAATTTGTTTCCATTGTTCTGTAAACAAGATTGAAAATGAATTTGATAGTTTCACAATTTGACAAATAGATCATTGGAAATCCGTAATGGTTTTTTCAACTGTGTCTTTGGAGAAGTCTGACTTCTCCTATTTTACTTCCGATGTGAAACATTTTTCTCTGAGTGTTCCTGACCATGGATCTCTCTCTCTCTTTCTTCCCAGCCTTTCCTTCATTTTATCATCTTCCTTTTTATTCTTCGATGTCTGCAATGGAAGTTTGGAAAGAAATCAATGAAGAAGGATCCCTTCTTTCGGTTGGGAGAAATCAAATTTACTTCTTTTATTTCAATCATTAATACTTAAAATATTTTTTGTGCATGAACTTAACCAATCAGTAAAGAACTGCCAAGTCCTGGGATAGACCGAGGTAGCCACCAGGCACCAATACAAAAAACAGAGGTCTAAATATCTAAATCAAAGAGGATTTTAAGTACAGGGGGAAACGGACCCGCGACATTGAGTATTAAGGGCTTGGACACTATGTGCAGTAGAATGGTGGGAAAAGCTACATGTCACTACTTCAATTAAATAGCAACCTATTTAAGCAGATTGGCAGTTGAAGGAATGTTGTCAATCCAGGAAGGAAGAACGAGTGAGCAAAGGACCAAAGACAGCAATAATTATGATCTTTGCCTGTGTAGTAAGAAGCCCAACTGGTGGGTCACAGACTGGTCCAGGTATTTATGGGACTTAAAAGCTGAGACTGTCTTTTTTGCACTGTGCGAGGATACGGCCATAAGCATCTTACTCCCTCTGGGTCGCCCATTGGTTTCATCTTTACCTATTAGAGACAGTTGAGTGGGCAACTTCCAAGATGACCTTTGACTCTTTATCTATTCATCTTTAACTAACAGTTAAAGATTAACAGACAGTTGAATGGGGAAGGCGAAATCTAAGATCAGTATGGGGGATTAGGTTGAGGTGAGAGAGAATAGAATATGGGTCTGAAGGACCAGAGGAGGAGAAAGTGAATCGGACACATTATTTCCAAGAAATGGCCAGGTTTCACAGAGACCAAGCATCTGAATTGTATTTTCTGATAACATCCTGACTTCAAAAATTCTGACTCATTATCCCCATGGGAATGTAATCATACCAACATGGCAGTGGTGTTAAAGCTAAGGTTTCCAGAAAAATCACATCATCCAACTCTGCTCTTGAAATCCTCTGTAGAGTGGAGAAAGACAATGATCCTATGATCTCCCTGATATGAGGAAGTGGAGATGCAATGTGGGGGTTTGGGGGGTAGGAAAAGAATAATTGAAACAAGATGGGATCAGGAGGGGGACAAACCATGAGACTGTTAATCTCACAAAATAAACTGAGGGTTGCCAGGGGGAGGTGGGTAGGGAGAGGGTGGTGGGGTTATGGACGTTGGAGAAGGTATGTGCTATGGTAAGTGCTGTGAGGTGTGTAAACCTGGCAATTCACAGACCTGTACCCCTGGGGCTAATAATACATTATATGTTTATTAAAATGTTTTTTAATTATAATAAGAAAAAGATACAAATTAAATTTTTGGAAAGAAAAGGCAAAAAAATAAAAATCCTCTGTTAGATAACAAATACTAAGTTGCCCAGTGAACATGGAAAAAGAATGTTCCACAGATAAGTAGGATGAAAAGTGTATGTAAAGCAAGCAACAAAGGTCACTAAATATAGCAGTGCCCTTGATAGGCACTAGGCCGGGAAGGGAGGAGAAGTCACCTCACTGAAAAGAGGTTATAATCTTTTATTAATTACTCAACCTACTCAAAGCATAAGATTTACAGAATGCAGTATCTTTTTTTTTTTAAGATTTTATTTATTTATTTGAGAGAGACAGAGCACAAGCAGGGGAAGGGGCAGAAGGAGAGGGAGAAGCAGACTCCCCACTGAGTCGGGATCCCCAGGTGGGGCTCCACCCCAGGACCCTGGGATCATGACCTGAGCTGAAGGCAGATGTTTAACCGACTGAGCCACCCCCAAGAATGCAGTATTCTTAATACAAGGATGCCCCAAGAATGCAGTATCTCTAACACAGGTGCCCCCAAGAAGGCAGTATTCTTAATACAAGGATGAAAACGTCGTATCAATGACTCATGAATGACTCTTGACTCTAGAATTTCTCCAAGAAACCCCGATGTTTGTCAAAATCCAGAAGCTCCAGAAGGGGAAGATGAAGATGTTCAAATGGAAAGAATGAGAACAGCAGATGCCTTGAATTCCACAAACTTTGAGGAGGTAACCCCTGTGAAGTCCTCATTTCATCAAAGAACACAAACGTTTGTCAGTGAACGTAGTCGATCTAAGAGTCCGATCCTCAAATAATTCTGAATTATTTGGTCCATACAAGCACAGATCATGACGAGTTCCTTTTAGGAAGTCATCATCTTGTTTACCTCAAACAAACAGATTAAAAGTCATGTCACCTCTGTTTGTCGTTCTTGGAATAAAAGCCAAGAAGTGGAGTACCACTGAAGTTGCAAAACCCAAGAAAGAACTTTATTTTCTTTTTCAAAGATTTTATTATCTATTTATTTGAGACAGAGAGCACACAGGCCAGAGTTGGGGGGTGGGGGTTCGGGGAGGGGAGGCAGAGCAGAGGGAGAGGGAGAAGCAGACTCTCTGCTGAGCTGGGAGTCTGAGGCAGGGCTCGATCCCAGGACCCTGAGCTGAAGGCAGATGGTGAACCAACTGAGCCAGCCAGGCACCCCAGAACTTGTGAATTTTAGAATGGGAACAAAGTGACACATTAGCACTGTTCCTTGGATAATGGCACTGTATGGACTGCACAGCAAAGTCTAATTGGCAGCTGGTTGCCTTGTCCTTAGAACAGAACTCAGTACCTCTCCAAGTCTCTTTCCTCCTGTTCTATACCAAATACTGTGCTTCTGAGTAACTGCATTGGTAGGAGGGGAAAATGACCATCTCTTCTCTCCAAGACTGAGGACCAGGACTGGAGAATGGCCAGGAAACGTGTCCCCTTATGGAAGGTCTTCTGTGATGGCATGTCTTGTGCCATGAGGGGCCGTGCCAGTGGGAAGACAGAGCTTCAAAGTTCATGGAGAGAATTAAAGTCTGATACGATTTTCTCATCACTTACAGAAACCGGTCATCATCGCCAGCTGCCTCCGCAAAGAATATGCAGAGAAGAGGAAATGCTGCCTTTCCAAGAGGAAGAAGAAAATCGCCACAAGAAATGTCTCTTTCTGTGTTAGAAAAGGTTTGACCCCCGTGGCCCTTCCCCTGTTGGCTTGGGGCCCTCGTGAGCTTTATGTCTTGATGAGAATCATTTCCTAGTTTCACACAGGGACCCAGCAGCACATGACCATCAGCAGCCCCCTTTACACGTCCCATTTCTTTTATTTTTTTAAAAAATATATTTTATTTCTTTATTTGACAGAGAGAGAGAAAGGGCACAAACAGGGTGAGCAGCAGGCAGAGGAAGAAGCAGGCTTCCCTCCGAACAAGGATCCCAAAGTGGGGCTTGACCCCAGGACCCTGGGATCATAACCCGAGCCAAAAGCAGATGCTTAACCCACTGAGCCACCCAGGTGCCCCTACATGTCCCATTTCTAAGTAAATTAACCAGCTCACCCCATGGATGGGGCAGAGTGACATCGACATGGAAACTGCAAGCACTCTATTAAATCAAACCACTGAAGCCATATTTCTATTTCACGGGCATGACTGAATTCCTATTTTGTTCAATTCATAAGAGAATGAGCTGGGGTTGTGCCAGCTCAGTTGGAAGGCTTAACCAGCAGCTGTGAGATGACCTCATTCTGTGTCATTATCCCACGGTGTTTAGGGTCACAGGAGACAGAGTCTGACACAGTGGCTTCCAAGAGTGGCCTTACCCATGCCCGTCAGTGTGACGTGCGTGGGCAGCTAACCTTGTCTCTGAGAGCTGTCCTGGGATATATATGCAGGGGTTATGATAACAACCTCCCAGGCTTGACGAGTCAATGAGATACCATATTTCCATATATAAAGCACAGAGCACAACACCTGCCTTGTAGCAAGACCTCAGACAATGTTTTATTCTTAATTTTACTATTGAAGTCAATTCATATTAAGTGTAACCAATTTTTTTTTTCAGGTGAGGTTTTAGGATTATTAGGGCACAATGGCGCTGGTAAAAGCACATCCATTAGGATGATAACTGCGGACACGAAACCAAGTGCTGGACAGGTGGGTGAGTTGTGTGGAGAATGTGCTAGCTTGGGGTGCTCAGAATAAACCTGTAAGATGGGAAAACTTTGTAAAAAGCAAATCTCATTTAATCATTAGATGACAGAAGTAGTTAAAGTCGCAGAATAACACATTCACAAAATGAACATATTCATACATAGAAAAATTAATCACTGGCAGGGAATAATTACTTATGCCTTCAAAGACACCTAGAGAGAATGTCCTATATCTGATCAGAAATCAACATCAGACTCTATACAAGCTTTAGTTATCGTGCCTTAAAACGCACGGATTTGTACTTTTTTTTTCTTGGCAAACTATCTGTTTCCATGTGTTAACAGTGAGTGCAGTATAACATATTACAGTTTTGATTTTGATTGTTTTTTTTAATGGGAGTATAGTTGACCTACAGGATTTGTCCTTTCAATGGGCATTGTTTTCCCAGTAGGTAATGCTTTAATTTTAAATTAAAATTAATTTAATTAAAATTTTTAAAGAAAACCTTTATTAAGCAATTGTATTCATTGTCCTCCACAAAGTGCTTGGATACTGAGACATGTCTTTTTGTAGAAAGACACTCTGTCTTGGGAGTCTTTTCAAAGAATGACTCAAAATTGAGCAACAGGATATACATGAAGTCAACTTGAGTCATACATGCACTTGACCTGCAGAAGGTGGCCAGACACCAGGAAAAGAGCTCAGATTTAGTAAAGAGAGAGACAACATCAGGTATAGAGAACCTATTTCTCCCCCAAACTCTGTGGCATAAAATAGACAACTTGAAGAGCTCCTTCAGAAAGGATGTCCAGGGATTGTGGAACTCGGAATATAAGGCAGAGGTCTGTGGAAACACACCAGGGGAGGTGGGGTGGTGTTCAAGCCCGGAAGGGAAAAGACCTCCAGGAATGTGATTGACAAATATCCCACCAAAGAGGGAGGGGAAAATAAATCTTCACCTCTCCGAAGCCAAGATTGGAGCATGGGACAGTGATCGGGGACACTCAGGGATGTTGGTGTCTCACTCAGACCTAACTGAGCTCAATGGAGACCATGCTCTAATTCAATCACCATCTGGACCCTAAATCATTATTTTAGTTCTCATTCAGCATGGGCCAAAAAAAAAAAAAAAAAAAAAAAGGTGTAGCTGTTCATAGATATATGGTAATGAACTATTTAAAAGGTAAGTAAGATTTGATTTAACAAAGTGAACTCTGGGTGTCATGAAACTAGCTTTAATCAGATCAGCAGTTTGTGATCTTTATAAACAACATCATTGTCCTACTTCAATATTTTCAACAACCTCTTACTGTACTAAGGCTGAAGTACCCTCCTCCCCGAAACCCCTGGCTCCTCCCAAGGGGCTGATTGTCACATCCCTTCCTCAATGCTGAGCCGGGCCTCCAGCTTTGCCTTGGGTCTAAGAACAGATGGAGATTCTTTGCAACACAGGGCTTTGCTCTGCTCCAAATTCCTTTCATCTGGGCTTTTTCCAAGGCAGGTGCCCTGTCATTCTAGTGGTCCCTCAGCAGAAGGGCCCTTTCTGATCATCCTCCCTAGTGATGTTAGTTAGTCTCCTCCCCCAGCATCCTGCTAGTCCCCGCCCCCAGGATCCTCTTAGTCCCCGCCCCCAGCATCCTGGCTACTTCCCTTACATCATCACTTAGGAGCTGTCTGTATTCCAGCCTCTCATTTTCCTACTTGCTTATTGTCCAGTTTGCTCAACAGAAGGAAAACTCGCAAGGAACAAGGGTGCTGGCTAATCCATTCCCATTGCATCCAAAGCAGACAGCACATTTGTTATGTGCTCAGAAAACATGGACTCACTGAGTGCGTTCAACAGTGAGGAATTATGTTCATAAATTCATAGACTTCTTTCCTGACTCTGTGTGTGTGTGTGTGTGTGTGTGTGTGTGTGTGTGTGTGTGTTTTAATGGATATAGGGACGCCTGGGTGGCTCAGTTGGTTAGGCAGCTGCCTTCAGCTCAGGTCATGATCCCAGCATCCTGGGATCGAGTCCCACATTGGGCTCCTTGCTCAGCAGAGAGCCTGCTTTTCCCTCTGCCTCTGCCTGCCATTCTGTCTGCCTGTGCTCGCTCTCTCTCCCTCTCTCTCTCTCTCTGACAAATAAATAAAATCTTTTGAAAAAAATAGATATAATCTGTTGACTGCGATAGCAAGACATATTTGCAAGATTCTTGATCTTTCAGCTTAGAGGGTGCACACACATTTGTTTTCATGTGTTTACTCTCTGACAACCTCTCTCCAGCAAGAATGATTATAGATTACTCAGCCCAATTAGGACTTAAAGAGCCTCTAGTTTTTCTAGGTTTGTAAAGAGAAAGAGGCCGCTGAGAAGTGCAGGACAAACAAACCCAGAGGGCAGGGGCTGAGAGGGAACTTTTCCCTGCAGGTGCTACTAAAAGGCAGCAATGGCGAGGCCTCCCCAGGCTTTCTGGGGTACTGTCCCCAGGAGAACGTGCTGTGGCCCAGTTTGACTGTGAAGGAGCACCTGGAGGTGTTTGCTGCCATCAAAGGGCTGAGGAAAGTGGATGCAGCAGTCACCATCGCCAGGTAGGTGGGAGTCACACCTGTTCTCTACCTACAGGTGTTGGGGGTGAGGAGCTTCACCACCGGTCCAAGACAGGAGATTGAATTCTGACCCAGATCACACTGCGTAGATTCCCTGCTAGAAACTGGTTTCCTGGACTTCAGAGTGTTAATTTTCTTCTCATAGTAAATATAAAAATAGTAGCCACTGGTGAAAGTTATCAAAAATCCTAAAATTTAAGTGTAAAGTATTTATCAGAGACCTATTTAGAAATCATGAAATGGGCTTTGAGTCTTTTAAAAGGAAAAGCTATCCATCTGGAGGGATCAAACCAGCCTGTTTAAGAGTGCCTGGAATTGGGGCACCTGGGTGGCTCAGTCCGTTAAGCAGCTGCCTTTCTCTGTGGTCACGATCTGGGATCCAGCCCCACGTTGGGCTCCCTGCTCAGCGGGCAGTCTGCTCCTCCCTCTCCCTCTGTCCCATGCTCTCTCTCTCTCTCAAGTAAATAAATAAAACCTTTTTTTTTTTTTAATTGCCTGGTATCTATTTTCCAAACTGCATTTTTGAGCTCTGCTCCCCATCCCTGTGCCGCGGGATCCGCCCTCCCGCCAGCTTCCTTGCTGTAAAGCTCCACTGTGTCTCCTCCAGGTTGGCAGATGCGCTCAAGCTGCAGGACCAGCTGAAGCAGCCTGTGAAGGCTTTATCCGTGGGAATAAAGAGGAAGGTAAGAGGGGGGCTGGGCGTCACTCTGCGCACCCCAGGTCGGTGCCAGACTCGCTGTCCCTCTCGTTGCAGCTCTGCTTCGCACTGAGCATCCTGGGAAACCCGTCGGTGGTGCTTCTGGACGAGCCCTCCACCGGCATGGACCCCGAGGGGCAGCTGCAAATGTGGTGAGGGGCTCTACCCAGTCACGCCCAGCCCCCACGCCTTGCAGGAAATTTGTGAATTGTTTTACTTGTGGAAAAATGGTCCCTTAAACTGCTTCTTAATGGGGGAGTGGCAAGGAGACCACCTCTCAGGATCATTAATACTGTACATAGTACAATATTTGGCAGAACAAGCCCAAACCCTCTCCCTGGTAATATTTCACCATTGAACTAAAAGCAAGTATTGGCAGGACCGAGACACACTCAGTGTCAGTAGGACTATGTATTTTCTCCTACTAGGTTGTGACACCTCAGTGGTTGAATTCTGTCTCTTTGTTCCTTGGCTCAGGAACAATCTCTTGCTCAGCATTTCTCTCTCAACACAACCTCGTGAGAAACTCCGTGTTCGGTGACGGCTTCCCCATTGCCTTCACCGGCCCTTATGTGGCTCACCTTTCCTCATCCACCTGCCTTCTCTCAAAGGTCGTCCTTTGCTTGAGCTCCTTTTGCTTATTACTCACAATGCATGCCGGTTAGAAATTCTTTTCTCCACCCATTTGTGATTAATTAGAAGGCTTTCTTAATTGCAAATGGTCTTTTGACGATGCAGGCAGGCGATCCGGGCCACCGTTAAAGACACAGAGAGGGGCGCCCTCCTGACAACCCACTACATGGCAGAGGCTGAAGCTGTGTGTGACCGCGTGGCCATCATGGTTTCCGGGAAGCTGAGGTGGGGGATGTCCCCGCCTACACACTTGCCCCCTCCCCCCCCAACCCTCCCATCCCCCCAAGTTCCCCCACCCCACATGCACAGGTATATGGCGGGAAGAGTTTGTGCCCAGTGCGGCTGTGGTTGCTGTATCTGGGTCTAACAGTGACGCCCTGGAGACAGCCCTCACGGCAAAAGTCCCAAACATTGTGTGTCCCGTCTCTTTCCCCTCTCGGTGACAACCTCATGCTCCTTGACCTTCAGATGTATCGGTTCCATCCAACACCTGAAGAGTAAATTTGGCAAGAATTACCTGCTGGAGATGAAGGTGAAGACCCTGGCACAGAGGGAGAGCCTCCATCAGGAAATTCTGAGGGTTTTTCCCCGGGCTGCCCGGCAGGAAAGGTAAAGATGGATGCTGGGTTTGATCTGGTACTTAATGTCAACTTTTCCTTGTGGGTTTCATGCATTTGTCCTCAGTAGAGTGCACATTTAGCCCAAAAGGAAACCTAAAAGATATGGATACTGCAGAAACTAAATTAAAGAGGGGAGCTGATGGAAAATCAGGGGTAACATGTGTGGTGGTCCTACTAGCTGCCAGGTCCTACTAGCTGCCTGGTCTCGCGCTATCTTGTTTAATCCTCACTGACTTTCCATGGTAGATACTGTTTTTCCAGTGAAAGATGAGATTATTTCAAAAAAAGCATTACGAGAGTCTGGACCCTACAAGGACCTTAATAAATGGAATTGGCTCTTATCTTTAAGCATAGGAAACTGAGAAGTTAGGTCACATGACAAATATAACCAGGGGCATAGGTAGGACAGAAAGCTAATTATTTTCTTTCAAATCTATTAACACGTCCAATTTTATTCACAGTCTGGTCATGGGGTAGTTCTCAGGAAAATCAAACAATAAAACTCAAAGATCAATTTTAGGATCATTTTTAACATCTAGAATTTACTGTAGAAGACATATGATGTAGGAGTTAGGGGAGAAAACTGAAAAGAGTAAAAGAAGTCATAACGATATGGTGGGAAAATGTATTTCTACATGGAGTATAACTATCGAAGCCATAGTATACCTTAGTGCACAGCCCATGACTGAACAGAAATAGGTCATAAAAGCACAGGGAGTAGCAGAACAGATGAGAATGATCACCCCATACATGGAGGAAATAGTATTTGATGAAATGAAATCGAAATCTTCCTGATTTTCAAATGATAAAAGGACAACTGTTAATCTGGCAAACAAATTGTTTTTAAAAACTTGTTGCTGAACATTATTTGGTGCTAAATTCCTGGTGATTTCCAGTCCTCATCGGAGACTCAACAATATCGTCCTAAATCAGGAAAGTAGTTGGAGTAGCATGGGACCTGTTTGGAGAGGTAAGGTTCTCTGTAGAAAAAACTTAGACCACCACCTGCGCAGAGTGACTTTAAGAAACGAGAGGGCTTCGGTCCCTGGTGGAAGATGAAGCTGGAGAAGCAATTGTTCAGCTGAAAAGAGAAGGTAGCAGACAACTTTGGCAAGGGTCTGTGTTTCATCTACACTACATCTGCCCTCTCCATCCCAGGAGCCAAGGACAGGAGCCTCTCCCACCCCTGGGATCTCCTTGTGAACCGCCTCACCCTGGGCATTTTGCCTGCCCCACACTGACTCTTCTTTACCAGGATAACAACCAGAGACAGGATGGCAGCCCACCTGTCCCTACACGGGGCGGCATCAGCCTCAGCCCTGCTCCTCTCCCCGTAGGTACTCCTCTGTGATGGTCTATAAACTGCCAGTGGAAGACGTACGACCTTTAGCACAAGCTTTCTTCATGTTGGAGAAGGGTAAGAGCCATAAACTTGGAAATAAATCCCAGAAAGCAGATAATTCCAGATTATAGACTAATCTATCAGCCTGACAGAAATGGAATGTGAACTCAGGTGTTTATTGTAAAGATTTTGTCTACTTATTTATTTTGAGAGAGAGAGAGAGAGAGAGAGAGAGAGAACGAGGGGGCAGAGGGAGAGGGAGAGAATCTCAAGCAGATGCCCTCCAGAGCACAGAGCCGACATGGGGCTCCATCTCACAACCCTGAGAATCTGACCCAAGTTAAATTCAAGAGTCAGATCCTTAACTGACTGAGGCACCCAGGCACCTCTAAGGTATTAATTTTTAAAGTTAAAAATCTTCAGTTGAATTTTAGGGGCACAAAAATCAATGTTGGGGTATTGATGGGCAGAGGGGTAATGGGAATGATTTTACTTTTGTTTGGTGGTGGTTTTCCATATAGATATATGTATTATCTATATATTATATGTATTATCTATCTATCTATATCTATCTATCTATATATATATATATATATATATTTCCATATATCTATATGGAAAACCTAAGTCAAAATTAAGTCCTGTAAGCATTCAAAGAGAATACTTTCTTTGGGAACATTGATGCATGATGCATATTTACAATTTAATTTTATAGGGACTTGTACATTACTTTATGGCTTTAGGTTGTGTATGAAGAAACTGGCCTCCTGTCTGGTCATTAAAACAATCTTCCTGTGTCTGTTGCATCTCGCATATGACCACACTGTGTCTGCCATTACGGCTTCCTGTTTGTCTTGCCACCTGAGCCCGTTAACTGCCTCTCTGAACTAACTGTGCTGGCCAGATCTCCCTCCCTCTATGTTTTTTCCATTGTCATGACTCAATGATCTTTCTTCTTGCTTGTCACCTTCCCTGGGGAAGAGAGTCAAGTGTCCTGGTTCTAGAAGACTCTTTGTACTCCTGCCAACAGCATTCATGGTCCCAGTGACACCCTGTTGCCATTCTCTGAGCCAAGCACCCCAACTTTCTGGACCATGTGATCACACCAACACTCCACAGACTGGCACTGTGACCAGTACTGGCCTGGTACTGTTGGTGACATATCCAGGCTGTGGCCTCCTATCAGGGCTGTGACTACCCTTCCCATCTATTCTGGTCAAGGAGAAAGGTTTTCAACTCAGTTAGAAGCAAGCGGTCACCATGGCAAGAGGGTCGCAAAGGGTATCTGCTCCCCAGGAAACCTCAGACATCTTTCTCGATAATCTTCTGGGGCTTCCCTTTTGCAAAACGTGTCTTCCTCCCCGCTATACCTGAATGCGCAGAAGAATTGGGTCACATGTACTGGGAAGGAAACCTTTCAGCACTGTCTTCTCCTTAAATAGAAATCTCTAACACAGGGGCGCCTGGGTGGCTCAGTGAGTTAAGCCTCTTCCTTTGGCTCAGGTCATGATCCAAGGGTCCTGGGATCGAGCCCTGCATCGGGCTCTCTGCTCAGTGGGGAGTCTGCTTCCTCCCCTCTATCTGCCTGCCTCTCTGCCTGCTTGTGACTTCTCTCTGTGTCAAATATATAAATAAAATCTTAAAAAAAGAAAGAAAGAAAGGAGAACTCTCCAACACTGTGCTAAATGAGCACAGCATACGTACTTTCCTCCCCAAACCCACGTGAATGGATGGGTGTATTTCGAACTGCATTGCCATACTTAAAACAGGAACATTTTTACCTAAACTTTTTTATTTAAGATGTTTTTAAAAATTGCTGTTTGTACGGTATGCTGACTTCTAAGGCCATTTGGGTATAAAAATAGATGAACTCCTAACGTCCATCTGTCCTTCTGCAGTTAAACAGAGCTTCGACCTGGAGGAATACAGCCTCTCCCAGTCCACACTGGAGCAGGTGGGTCGGTGTGAGTGACTCTGTTTCATCCGGGCACTATAAAGGGACACCGTGTGCATACGCCTTGCACTCACTCAGAGCGACAGAAGGCAGGGTGACCTCTCTCTCTCTTCATTTCTTGTCCATCTCAGGTTTTCCTGGAGCTCTCCAAGGAGCAGGAGCTGGATGACTTTGATGAAGAACTTGACCCTTCAGTGAAGTGGAAGCTTCTCCCACAGGAAGACCCTTGAAGCTCCAAATAGCCTATGTTTCCATTCAAGCCTGTGGTTGTTTTTGAAGACATCTATTTTTACAGCATTAATGTCATATTTTCAGAATTATATTATATTATAAACACTGACATGGTTCTTCCTGTAGTGGACAGTAGGAGCAAGGGCTGGGCAATTGCAGCCACTATGTGGACAGAGGTACGTGGCTTAGCCCACCTCCCAGTCACTGCTTCTGTGTCTCTGCGGGTCTCCGTGCTTCCACTTTTCTGAAAACCTTAAAATACTTTTTTCTAACCTAGGCTCAGAAGTCCATACATTTATTCTTCTACAAGTTTGATACTCGGTGAAGCTAATCTTTTAGTAAGAACTTTAAAGGACCATGTCAAAAAATCATACTTTTTAAAATAGATTTCCATGTATATTCTTATGGCTAAAAATATTAAGCCATCATTGACCATAGTATCTGATATCAATATATTTGAAAACATATCTGCTGGTAACACTATCAATAATATAGACATAGTCTGACACTTGCCATTAGGAATTTATTATACTTTTAAAATGTGTGTGAGTCAATGAAGTCCCACTTTCATTGTGTTTTAAAATCAAGGTTTTAGAGTTGCCTGTTTTTTTTTTTTTTTAACTGATCTTTTGTGGGTATTTTCCACTTGGTCTAAGAATATTGATCCGTATAGTAACAAGTCAAATGATGAAGTTGGTGGGAAATATATGTGCAGTTTTGAAATACATTTTCCATTTCAGGTATTTTCACGTGTCTTTTTCTTGACAAAGTGGCCTCCCTATTCACAAATTCATTGAAATGAAATTGAAAAAACGTTCTGATATAACAGCTAGTTCACTGCTTTCATCAACCTGTTGCCAAATGTAAAGAAAGAAAACACCACAGATGATTAAGGAAGTTAAAGGTGGTGGCAAACAGACATTTCCTGGAACAGTGTTGCTTTGGGTTTTTTGTTTTTGTTTTTGTTTTTTTTATTTTCCAAAAAATACGGGGTGTGATTACCAGGCATAAAATGTAGACAAGATTTTCTGAGTGGTGGAGATGATTGCCTCCCACCCTAGTTCTGACTTTACCTGTCTTTTCTTCCCTATGGAATCCCTGACCCTCTCAGACTCCAGTAACTTTTAGCAGTTCAGAAAATTCTGTTCTGGAAAGCTTGCCCCCCCCCCCACGCTCATTTCCCAAGGTCCCTTTGCTCATCTTGGGCTGGCGTGTGGTATGTGCCCACAGGCTGGTTTGTGCAAGCAAACCCTGACTGCGCCTTCAATCGCTACCTTGAGAGGGTAGGGATCCCATTCTCCTTCTGGATTCCCATCAGGCAGAGTGTGCAAAAGAACATGCTGTTCAGCGTTCAGTGAGGTCTGGGGTTCTGGGGGTGGGCAACCTGGAGGGGCTCCTTTGCAACGAAGACTATCCAGAGGGCAGGCTTTGCTCTCCTGGGAACGCGGCCCATGCAGGAAGGGGAGAAGTTACAGGAGCGCAGCTGCGAAGTGGGTTCTATGCTCCACAGCGTTGCTGCCCGTAGATCCCCGTGGCGGATGCTCTGTTCAGCTGCCGCTCCTGGATGCCCAGTGCGTAAGCTCCCACCGATAAACCCGCATCTCCATCAACATCTTGGGTCATTTCTTCATTCTCTCTGGGCCATCACCCCCGCTTGGCTTAGAGTCTGCGTGGTTGAGGGATGCAGCTAAGAACAAAAACATGAGCAAAACTCAGTTCAGCGACTGTTGCTGGGTGATACAGTGTTCATAGTCTGGGGTCTACCATTTACTACCCGTGCACACCTAGTTTACTGTCCCCAGCATGGAGCTACTAGTACCCACCTCTGAGGGTTACCTCAAAAACCCAAAGCGACAAACGCAGTAACAGCGCCAGCTGCTGTCCAGCTGTAAACAGCATCAGTGACTCCAAGAAGCTCTCGCCTGCCCTGATGGCTCCCTCTCGCTCCTATAGGCCCTCAGTTCTCAAGGACACATCAGCATGGACCTGTTTCACCTCATTTCCGAAGGGCCAGCCCAGGTTTCTGTACATAACACCAAACACTTATTTTCAGGCACAAGCCATGTCTCCTTGACATCCTATACCTGGTTGAAAAATAAAGATATTGGTCCATTAGCAGGGGTATTGTTTCTACCAAGTCAATCAATTTACTTTAATTGAATGTTTCCCTTGAATACTATTTTGTTGGCTCTCTACATAGCCAAAAGAAAGGCAAAACAAACAAACAAGCTGTAGAAGACTTCACATCACAACCCAAAGAAATCATACAAAGTAGCTCTGTTTTCTTCTTTGAAGTTATTATCTGAGAGGTCAGTGGGAGAGACTTCTTGAAGGATGGAGAGAAATTCCTGAAGGAATTTCAGGACTAAGCAGCTTTTCACTCAACCTGTGGATCCATCCAGCCTTGACGTTACAGACCACCAGCGCTGTGGACCAATGAAAGGGACAATCTTGTCAAACCTGAACTTAAGATTTGTACTTTCTCCTTTGCCAGGAAAAGCCAGCTGGCTCTTCATGTGGTTTCGTGTGGGGCCAACATCTGGGGGGGTTGTCTTCACCTGACACACCTGCAGAGGACATCTGCTGTTTCACATGCCACTCAGAGCATGGTGAAGCATGAAATGATGGTGAGCCTGTGGCAGATGTTGACACCTTTGAGGCTGGTGGGGAAACCAGAAAATATAAGCACAGACTAGCTCTGTGGTTTTTACCCCTAACCTGGAACAGCCCATTATATGTGCAGACCATGGAAGACAAGGAACATTACTGTGCTAGAAACAAATCATTCTGCTTCTTATGGTCCATCTTACTCTACCCATCCCTTTCCTTCTCATCTCACTGGTAGCCTATAACATCCTTCTGACTTCCTTTGATTTTTTTTTGTTGTTGTTGTTGTTCGTTTTGTCTTTCCTTCGGTTGTGTAGAGATCCAGCAAAATACTATTCAAGGGAAACATTCAATTAAAGTGAATTCATTGGCTTGGTAGAAACAATACCCCAGCTAATGGACCAGTATCTTCGGTCTTCAACCAAATGTTGAAGACATGGCTTATGTCCCCCTGTCCCCAGCTCTGTCTTATTCCGATTTCCGTGTTTGATTCCTTTCCAGCCCACTTGTTGGTTTCCCCTCCTTTTATCCAGATCTACACCATTTATAGAGCCTTTCATAAAATGTTGAAGTAAAACTGTGGGGAAGAGTTTTTCCCACAATTGAAAAAAAAAAATGCACTGTCTTCCAAGATCCCAGAGAGGTCAAGTATTACATTATGTTGAATAACAAATGCTGAAGACATCAGGAAAATTATGCAATGACTTTAAGATGGTGGGAACCAAGTGTCTCAGGAGATACCCTTCGTCTGCTTCATCCAAGAAGAACATGCACAGCTGTGTAAGACTTGAAGGGCTAATTAAGTACCAATGATGTCGCATAGAGGAAATGCAACATTCTGAAGGGGGGAGGCTTAGTACTCTACACTCTATAAATTCCAAAATGGCCTTATGATCTTCTGGTGATTTAAAACTCGTGTCTTCTTCCTGCTCCTCATGTCCAAGAAAAAGAAAAATGCACCACACCTAAATTAAGTAGAGATTCTAGAGTTGAGGTCTTAACCCCTGTAAGCCTGAGTGATCTAAGTCTCACTTTGGGGATTGAGAGGTCGCTTGTAGTCAGTTTCTAGAGAGGCGGATGCTGCTCTGCTTCCACCAGTCGGGGCACTCATGAGGACAGACCATGAAAAATACCAAGAATTCTTATTATCCTGGTGAGTTGAAATCTGACTCCCCGGACTGGTTGGGGTTGCCCTGAAATGAAGGAGAGGAGAAATTTCCAGCCTCTACAATACTGGAAAGTGCCCTGGAAGGAGGGTGGAATAGATGCTGGAGTTTAATGTATCAAATGCAAGGAGACTCTCCAAGAAAGAAGGACAAATAGTGAGCGAGAGTAACTGGGAGCTACTTTAGATTGGGTGGTCAGGGTGATAGTTTTGAAGAGGAGGCGTTTGAGGTGAGGCCTGAAGGACAATCAGGAGCCAAGCATGGGAATGTCTGAGGGAAGGAAGTTTGGGCAGAGGGAAAAGTAGATGCAAAGGTCCTGAGGTAGGAACAACTGCTGGGGATTCATGTCCCTTCAAAAGTCCTTCTAGCTGGACTAAGAATCAACTTGACATGAGAGAGAGTCACAGAAGAAAATCAAATTTAATAGGCATACATATAGAGAATCCACAGAGACATGGAAATTCCAAAGACAGGCAAAATGAGGTCTTTACGTCCTTCTGAACTAAAAAGAAGGGGGAACGGATCTGGGATTTCAAAGGACAAGAACACACTTCACAGGGTGGTAAGAAGAGCAGATGTTTCACAATTAAATGTTTGGCCCACCATGCAGATGGGTCACTAAGATGAAAGTTATTTCTGTTTATAACCCTTATTATAGCAAAGATGCCCACTGCCAATTTAGATTCTTCTGCATGGTTAAGGGAAGACAAAAGTTTCTCTTGCGCCCACAGCATTTCAAGTGCCTTCAGCTCCAAATAATACACAGGCCGAAGGGGCCCATTTGGGGAAGAGGGTGAGCCTCTCCCGAGCCCGCTCACAATCTTGATGTGTTTAAGGAACAGAAAGACTCCATGTTGCTGGAGTCTCAGAGTGGTGGGCAGACGTCACATCTTATGAGGGTCTGTAAGCCTGAACAGAGAGATTGGATTTTATTTTAGTGCAGTGGTGGATTTAAATAAAAAAAAGGGGGGGGGGAGAGAAAGAGAAAGAGCAAGAGATACCAGGAAGACTGAGTAACTCCCTGAAATGGTCGAAGCCAATACCCCAAGTGCCAGCTGAAAGCAGAGACAGGGAGATTCCCTTGAAAATGTAAATTTCCCTTCCAAAAGGGTAACTTCTACTTGGTTTTCAGAGCTTCTCCTATGTCTGCTGTTTCTTAAAAATAAGCAGTTCAAAATAATCCCTCTGCCAAAGAAGCATGTTGTGGAATGGTTTATTTTCCTCCCCAACAAAAGGAAAGGGCCATGTTTCATTTGTCTTTGTATCCCCCAATCCCAGTACATACTACACACTCCGGAAATGTCAGGTGAGTACTCTGAGAAGTGGAGAGTATCTGAAAGAGTAAGGGGGAAATTATCTGAGACAGATTGTTCTTACTTCAACATAAGGTATGTGGCTGAAAATAACATGAACATTTCTGGACCAAAGGACAATGGGCATTTGAGCAACAGTGACTGATTACAATCTGTGAGCTTCTGAGACCCCACCCCCCACCAATAACACTTGAAAATTCAATTGAAATAGAAAAGAATTACCAATGAAAACCACAAAATTAATGGCTAGGAATATAGATCAAAGTTGAGAAAGGTGGTCTGCTTCTTTCAAGATGAATCTTTCAAGATGTAATCTACTGTCCTAGAGGTCTTCTCATTCATTTCTTCAATAACTAGGTACTTAGGAACTCCTTCTGTACCAAACACCAACACACTTACAGGAATGGCAAAATAAGTCAAACACTATCAGGAAGCGGAGGGAAGAGGACTTGTATTAATTAATCATCTCTATACAGACATTCAGATGACAATCTTAAAAGGATAATTATTATCATTTCACAGAAGAAAACTGATTGCCAGTTGGAGTAACTCACCTATAATCCCATATTTGGCAGAGCTGGAATCTGAACCCAAGTTTGTCTGGTTCCAAAGCCCCCATGATGATTCTAATATATCCAGAATGAAAATAGAATATGATAAATGCCTGGCAAATATAATTACCTAAAACCACAATGGGAGCAGAGGAGTATAATTGACTCTTGGCTCTTGCTGGCAGCTGGAGAGCATAAAGTTTTAAGCAGAAAAAACCTCAAGGTGTCCTTGAAGTGAGGTCCTACAGGATGAAGGAGGTATATGGCAAGTCATCAAGGTGGAGAAAGAAAAAGCAAGTGGAGTGGTAGGGAGTCATGAAACTCAATAACCTAGTGCCCATTCCAATCTGGACAAGACCAAAACCAATAAACTGTAAGATCATTATTTTACTGCCTAGAGAACTGAAGGAAGAAGATTGGGAAGGGGAGACCAAAAAAGTTCCCAGGGCCCATTTTTCCAGACCTGAGCCTGGGACTCAAGATTATTTGCCCATTTTTGGTATAATGGCCATGGCCATGGTGTGTGGCCATTCCGTAAACCACAACAGCTGGTCATTTAGCTGCAGCTGTCTAAGCAGTGACACATTGAGTTTGTGCTTGTTGGACACTCTGTGGGTCCCTTTGTAAATGGCCATTTCTTTTGTTTTCTCTGAAGAGGGATTTTAAAGAGCAGAGAGGCTTATAAGACAGATGTAGGGAAATGGCTATTTCTATGTGAACACAGATTTCAGATCCTCTACGCTGTAAATCTGTTATTCAAAAAAATGGGATGTCATGAAGAACCTGTGTTCTGTGCTTCAGATTGGTAAAGAGCCTGGCTCCTTCAAGAAGTTCCAGTAGGACAGAAAGAAGATGTTGGTAAAGAACACAGAGAAGGAGGAAAATGAGTTGTGGGATTAGAGGGATGTGCCAAGGGACCCCAGACTAGAGAGGCAGGGAGCTGATCTGCCATTTTCTGCACTAAGGAAGATTTTGCCAGAGTTCTGGAAGGACGAATGTTTGCAAGGTTTGAATACAAGGAACCAGGGAAGGTCTGTGAAGCTATGAAGCTGTTAAGATTAATGAGAATGAGTAATTGGCACACATACCCCAATTCAAGATAAAACCATGTTAGCATTGTTTCTGCACTCAAAACCACCACGCAACTTGCCTCTGATGGTCAAGACCCAACCGTATGCTCTACACTTCTCTAAACTCTCTAAACTTCTGGGCAAGACTTTTGTAAAGTCTTGGTGGAATACTGCTTCCCCAGCTTTCAGTTGTGATAACAGGCAACTGTAGAGTTAGTGGTGATGTCACAGGCCCCTTGAGCAAATGGAGATCCAAGCTGTCTGCCCTTCCCAATGGATCCATGTTGCATTTAGGCCTTTGAAGCTACCAAGTCAAGTACCTCAATTCTTTTCTCAGAGCCTCTAATACCATTTGTGAACTACCACCGAAGTTGAGAAGTGTTCTAACAGGATATTAGAACTCTACCTCCTCCATTAGGGCTCAAAGAGATTGAACTGATGGATTGAGGTGTCCTCAAATTAGGCAAGATGATTATGGTTTCTTTGTTTTGCATTTCACATAACAGCAATAACCCAGTGAGAGTGAACTTGGTAAGTAAAGGGAACTTGTTTTTAAAAGACTCAGAAACATAGATGGAGGGGCTTACTTGTTTCTGGTCAGTGATTTATGCTCTTGAAATGTTTGTAAGTATTCGATGCAGAAAGCACAGACGGTAGGTGTCCATATAGTGACTGTGCCTCTTAGCTTAAATGTACAAGAATTTTAGAAGAAAATTATTGAATTATTGAGTATAATCTCATTTATTTTTACTTATTATTCATACCATGTCACACCGATTGAAAGAGTTGAGATAGCTTGCACTGAACCAAATACAATCTGATTATTAGGAGAAGGGTAACAGAACAGAAGAACTAAAAGAGCAATCAAGAAAGCACACAGGAGGAGGAGGAAAATGGGTGGATGAAAATCTAGGCACATGTAGAATGATATGCCATGTCTGCAGATGGGCTTAAGAGGGAATGGAATAATTTTTCACCATTAAAAATGGCAGCAGCTGTATCTCAAAGGAATTCATCTAATCTGGCCAGCCAAGTTTCACAATAAATGAAATACTTGGAAATACTGCAGCTGCACAATACCTCTGGGGGAATGAGCCATCCATCTCAGCCTGGAACATTCCACAAAACAAAGGGGAAATAAGCTGCTTTTGTAGGTAGGTAAGAAAATACGTCCATAATGATGACATTCTATTAAGAAAAACTTTGTTTTTTCCTGAAAAAAGCATAAACACTGGTTGGTATATGAGAACTTGACATTATGTGGAAATTCATTGGTCTGGTTTCATAAGCCAAGTAAAAGCATCATAGAGCAGATCATTTTCCTTTATAGAAAACATGCAGAAAACCGAACAAAATTGTTGGAAACAACCATTTGCAGGTACCATTGGAAATGATCGATGGAAGGTAACAAACTGTGATGCTTTCTTTCCCTCCTGAAAAAAGTGCCCCTGGATCTGGCAGGACAGTGGTAACTGCGTGGCATTCTTACCTGAACATCTCCAGGTGAGACACATTGTCATCCCTCCTGCATACACTCTGGCAGCAGAGCCTGCAGCATTGCCCTTGAATGGAGGGGTCCCGGAGCTCAGCTTGGAGCTGGCCACAAGGACCCACCATTCTACTGCTGGAAGAAGGGAGCTGGACTCTGGGAAGCTAGAATTATAACAGAGAGATTCTTGAAGTCAGCAAGCCACAGGAAGGGGAGAAGATAAACTCACCACGTGTGGGTGACTGGCGGACACGTGAATCTGATGGAAATGGGGAGCTTCCTAGGACTTTGAATGCAACCCCTAACTCACACAAAACTCTGGCAGGAGAAGGAGGACACCTCACAGGCTCCAGGTGCCCTGGAGCAGAATTTCTGCTCAAATCGTTGTCTGACCTTCAAAGTGCACAGATGATAGGTAGAAAAAAAGCCAACAGCGGTCTGCCCGCATGCTTCCCCCATCCTGGGACCCACTGCTACCTCTTTTCTCACACAATCCTGGTTTTCAGGTGGCTTTGGAGCAACTGGGGAAAAGGGATATGATCCTTCCTTACAAATCATGACTACCTAGCCAGCAGGGGCTGCGGGTAAGGTAGAGACAGGTGTGCACTGTATGAAATATACACAATAGACCTGCAGAGCAAGACAGAGAGGACTTTGTAAGAGTGTGTGTGATGTGGAAACGGACTCCTTGGGAAGGAAAAGGCATAGAAGTGTCTACACCTGAGGATTTCCTGGGTGGAGTCAGGAGCCAGCGTGCGTCAGTGGACGTGCACCCCTCTGCCTTCCTGAATGCCTTTTAGCCAAAAGAGTGAAGTTCATAGAAAAAAAGCCATGGATTAAGGTAATGAATTCCACGGACACCCTGTCATCTTTCTGCGGAGAAGCTAACTAATCTTTACAATGACTCATGGATAAGGACATTCCTAGTTTTGTGCCACCCCCAGAAACTCGAGAAAGGTCCCACTCACAAGCCAAAGCTTTAGTCAAGGAATTGTTCTGTAGATTACCTAACACTCTTGGCTGAAATAATAGAAATCAAATCTGGCAGCTGTAAAAGATACTGGGATACTTGTAAAGATCCTGGGAGCTCACAGAAATTCTAGAAAAGCTACACACCTTGTCTCAGAAAATGGTCAGGAACCAGAGATTAGGCAAGAGGGAAATCACAGCTAATGTCACTCCTCAGGAGCCATCTGATTTGAGGTCACACTACCAGCACCATCAATGCAAGACTCTTGACATCCGCGGCAATGGCCACAGCTACTGGATTCTCGAGGTCACTGCTGCTGGACTCCCCGCACGGCCACCACAGAAGACTGTCTCTACCACCCTTATTTCTTTACCTCATTTCCCCTGGGTTCAAAGACTCTAGCTGGAGCATTTTGCTGGACGGATTGAGAAGGAAGATGGGTCCACTTGGCATCCATGGTGGGCAGCCAAATCCTGCCTTCATCTGTTTTTCTCAGTGTAATGTGCAAAAGAAGAGATCACTAAATTTAAGAAGTGTGCATGAGGATGAGAAAAATGGCTGGCTTTGAGCAAGCAATGCTTCAGGGAATGGAAAAGACAGACTTATCATGGAAGGAGCACGTGCCTCGTAAAAGACAAAGCTTCGCAGAAGAGGACATCTAGAAGATCCGCAACTGTGAAAGTAGGAGAGGCTAAAGATCCCTCAACACACAGAAAAAAAATCAGATTTATCACAGGATGTTCCTGTTCTGTTTATTCTTGTGGTCTGTTGTTTCTTGCTACTCCGGCATCTTCACACTCTTCTGGATCCGTATCAAGTATTAGCTATCTTCAGTTTAAAGATTTTAAATATTTGGACTTCCTAGGAGATTTTCTCCCATACCTAAATAAAATATCCTGAACCCCCCAAAATTCACTAAATAGAGGCTCTTCATGTCAGAAAACTTTCTCGTTTAGTGCTTTTAGGTATGTTTTTTGTATGGTGGAGAAAAGAATGACAAAATGGTGTGATGGTTGATTCCTTAGATTAACTGATAAATCCCTAAGGGAATGAGTGATAATTCCCTACATGAATCAGACCTCTGTGAAGACCTGCTTCTATCTACCTTGTTGTGCTTGTAAACCACAATGTTGATGGCTTTTGAAGCCTCCTCAGGATTTCAAATAGCTTCCTGCATGTTGAGAAGGTGGATGGCCACTTTTTTCGAGTTCTGATTCACTCTTTAATGACACAGTGATGACACTGTTGAGACCTTCCAGAATCACTAAAAATTTTATTAAATTCCAACTTCCTATTTAAATTATACTCTGGGGCCTTCCCCACCCCCTTCTCTCCTGAAATCCGAACTTGCAATGTCTGTACATTTCGAGCCAAACATTGAGATCGTCCTTCAACGAGGGATAGTCTACAATTTGGATAGTTTGCCAAATGAGAGCTATTCGAGGTAAAGAGGGAAATCCAACATTTCCCAAACTTCAGGTTATATAAAATCAATAAAAGAAAATCTCTGCAATACTGTTTTTGCTTTAAACTAACTGAGAAACTGTCACTGGGTCATTAAAAATGATTCTGTGCCTTTTACAATCAGAAAAAGAGGCTCAGATTGGAACCTTTGTATCGTTGATAAATGCTGGAAGGAAAACAAACCCCGGGGCTCTTACATAACATAGCTTTAAAAAAAAAAATAAATTAAAACCAAGTGCATTTTATCCTTTGGCTTGTTTTGTTTTTAAATATTGTATTTATTTATATGACAGAAGAGATCACAAGTAGGCAGAGAGACAGGCAGGGGGTTGGGAGGGTGGGGAAGCAGGCTCCCCGCTGAGCAGAGAGCCCGATGCGGGACTCGATCCCAGGACCCTGAGATCATGACCTGAAGGCAGAGGCTTAACCCTCTGAGCCACCCAGGCGCCCTGGTTTGGCTTGTTCTTGATACCGCCGCAGAGTAAATCTAGTTTTCAATATCCCGTCTTGCGATGACACACACAGACTCAAGGTTCTGCTTCAACAGGGGGACAGTGGGGCCTCACACTTCTTTCCTTGACTACTCCCATTGTTCAGTCAAGGCTTTATGTCCAGCAATATGCCCATTCTTTCTCCAATATACTAGAAGGTGGGGAGTCTTTGTCGGGGGAGGGGAGAACGGAAAGAGGCTGATGCTTGGTGCCCTTGTTATTTGCCATCTCAATCGAAATGGAAGATTTCTGTCTCAAGACGAATAACTACATCCTTCCCTCCCACTCAGACTCCTCAGAGATTATGAGAATGATGCAAAAACAAATGAATAGGGAGTATGAGAAAAAAAAAAAAAAAAAAAACAGAAACAACTGGTAAACGGGAAGAGTTGAAAGAATCCTGGAATAAAATTAAAAGCTATCAAAAGCACATAGAAAAAAAAGGCAACTTTGCCCAACATGTGGATCAGAGAGGGCTATAAGAGAAAGTGGGAGCGACAACAGTGCTCTGCCCTCAGCCTCGGAGGAAATACCTAGAGTAACCAAGGCCAAAAAGCAGATGATTTTTTGGAAAGCTGACCCTGCACAGCACCCTCCGTTTGGGCAGGACAGGTCATGCTTCAAGACTGCTGAATGTCCGAGAGAAGAGGTCAGTGTGTGACCCAACAAGACGGAGGTGCTGGCATGTGTTGGGACCGACACTGCCTTTCTGAGAGACCGGTCCTGACTCCATCTGCTGGCAAGCTGTTCACCTCATTTGGTACTTACTGGATGAAGCCACATCTGTTCTCCTTATGAGCGGGTTGTTTATGCTACAGTCGACCTAAGTTTTTCCCCACTGAAGTCATTAAGCTTTGTCCTTTAATTCTCTCCCTGACTTGATTCTCGCCTTCTAGAAAAATCAGGCTTGTTCTGGGGAGGGTTGCTTGGTCTCTGAGGGATGTTCCAGCCTTGATTTCTCTGAAGGAGCATCTCGGGACCCATCACCTCCGGACCCGGGCTTATCGACGTGGTGTGTTACTCACCTTTGCTCCAAATATCTCTGGCTTTGTCGTCCCGTGGGGCTCACTCTCTCTGTCATGTGTCTACCTCTGCCTTCTACTCCAGAAACACAAATTTCCAGGGAGTTCCCCATTGCTGGGGAATTCTTCCTTTCCTAATCGACACAACTAATACAAGGGCAAAGATTTAAACAAAACATCTATGGGATATACAGACAGGAGAGACATGATCCAGAAAGACCAGTATGGGTATTTTCTGTTAACTGGGGCAATAGATTTGAAAGCTGTTTGTACTAAACAAAACAAAACAGAAACATCTTATACGAGACATAACAATCCCATCCAATATAGTCACATTGGTTAGTATGTCAATGATCACATTTTTTTTTTTTTTTTTTACTTTCTTCCAGCATAAACTTTCTTTTTTTATTTTTATTTTTACTAACATAGAATGGATTATTTGTTTCAGGGGTACAGGTCTGTGATTCATCAGTCTTACACAATTCACAACGGTCACCATAGCACATACCCTCCCCAGTGTCCATCATCCAGACACCCCATCCCTCTCACCCTCCTCCCCTCCAACAGTTCTCAGTTTGTTTCCTGAAGTGAAGAGTCTCTTATGGTTTGTCCCCCTCTCTGGTTTTATCTTGTTTCATTTTTCCTTCCCTTCCCCTATGATCCTCTGTCTTGTTTCTCAAATTCCTCCTATCAGGGAGATCATATGATAATTGTCTTTCTCTGATTGACTTATTTCGCTTAGCATAATACCCTCTAGTTCCATCTACGTTGTTGCTAATGGCAAGATTTCAGGTTTTTGATGGCTGCACAGTATTCCATTGTGTGTGTGTGTGTGTGTGTGTGTGTGTGTGTGTATGTATTATACCACACCTTCTTTATCCATTCATCTGTTGCTGGACATCTAGGCTCTTTCCATAGTTTGGCTTTTGGGGACATTGTTGCTGTAAACATTGGGCTGCACGTGCCCCTTCAGATCACTGCATTTGTATAATCACATTTTAAACATAGATTGGAATTACATTAGTCTGGAGTTCACAATAAGTGTAATCTGTCCTACTTTATAATTAGACAAAAAATAATTTTAAGGGCTGGTTTTCTAAGGATGCCTCTTCCTTCTGCCCTCCACCATCTTTCTTCCCTCACAGGCCATAAGATTGAAGGAGAGTGTAGATCTTACATGCTATCTTATTAAATACAATTTTTGAATTCTCAACCTAAATTAAAAGAAAAATGCATTTAAAATTATTTTTTACTTATGCAAACATGTTTGAGGATTCATAGCCTTGCATTAAAAAATAATAATAATAATAAATCACTTTAAAAAAAAGTGCCCCAAATATTTGGGGCAGATAAGTAAAATAATTTTACTACCAGATATGATCTGTCTTAAACTCTATCTTTAGTTTTTGCCTGATAAATTACCTGCCAGCATCCATAAAATATAGTTTCTTCAATTATTATGCAATAGTTAAATACCAATTTTTTAAATTTTCTTTCTTATTAATACATTCTTTCTCCTTTGTATCTCTTAGCCAATCTTACCTGCTACTTTGTTGCACAGAAAATACCTACCACTAACTCAATCCACAGTTAAGATCCCCTGGTAAAATTTGAATCCAAGGGCCCCTGGGTGACTCGGGGGTAAGCATCTGCCTTGGACTCAGGTCATAAACCCAAGGTCCTGGTTTCCAGCCCCATGTCGTTCTCTGCTCAGCAGGAAGCCTACCTCTCCCTCTCTCTCTCTCTCTCAAATAAATAAATAAAATCTTTTAAAAATATATTTGGATCCAGTTAAGGGTGAGATTTGGAGAATGATCAACCACTCTCTCGGGAGTTGAAGGAACAGGAAGAGTACAAGACTCTGGCTGTCTTGCTGGATTCAGAAGCCAATTGTGGTTTAATATTGTCTCCATCTTACAAGAAATAAGTGAACTACTTGGCCTTTGACGCCTGACCAAAGTGATAGGCAACCCTAACATTCTGAACTCCCTTTGGAAGAAAGGGGCTGGCTTCTGCTATGATTCCTGTTGCTCGAATCAGAGAACACTTTGTTCATCTCTCTGCTGAGATGGGAATTTACTGCTGCGCCCTCCCCGGGAAGATGAAATATTTATGATGGTTCTCATTAAGTTGTTGACTTCCCTGCAGCTATTTAAAAATCTCTAACTGACATCAGCTAGAAACATCAGAGGTCTGCTCTCCTTATTAATATCTTGCTTCACAGTGTTGCAGAGAATTGATAAGTATATCCACATCTCCAGCTGATTTGGGCAATTTGAAAGTTTGCAAATCTAAATTTATGTCCCTCTCATTAAACAGGGAGCTGAACAAAACAATCATTCCATTTGGCTTCAAAATTAACGTTAAGAGAGTTTTGCTTTGCAAACAAGAAAATATGGCCTATCAGGCCATTTTCTTATCAAGGAATGTAAGAACAATATTAGAAGGTGTGAAGGTAGTAATATAATTAGGTCTTAGTTGAGCCTTCAGGTCATGTGATCAAATCTCATTGGAGCATCCCTTAAGGAAAGGCATTTCATTTGCTGCTTGCTACTCTTTCTTTTAAAATGCATATGACCAACATTCCTGGTATCAGCATCCTCTGAATTTAACCACCTACCTACCTTTAATCGTTCCGTGTTCTTCCAAATGTGGCAATCGTGAATTTTTTTCAGTAATGAACCTCATTCATCGACTCCTTGAAATATGTGCAGCCTGAATGTAACACAACTGAGGTTGTAGACGTGGCTTTTTTGTCTTTGTCTCGAGCAAATGTTGTTGAATATGAAATACTACTGGAGAAGACACTTGATTGAGCAGTCACTACTGTCACAACTCACTTGAAGGATCCACCCTGGGAAGACATACAGGTAAAAAGACTACGGAAATAAAAACAAAACAAAAAAACAAACAAACAAACCCTGATTAAAAGGGGCACGGGAAATGATCCTTTCCATTCCGCCATATTGTTGCGTGGCAGCTTGCTGGCTCCCATACTGCCACAGGTCCCAACCCAGATCACACTCAAGGTCTGACCATCCTTTTCTTATGCAGAACATGGGCTTTTTAGCTCGTGAACCAAAGAGACATTTTCAAATGTCTTATTTGAAACTCGAAATGCCTTCCAAGTGGCTGTGGCGGAAGGATGGAGGTAGGAAAAGGCGGAATTGGGTCACCAGTCTTGGAAAGGACTTATTATTGCCACAGTTACATTTAGAAGGTTGTTTTAGGATCAGAACTGCCTTTCCTTCAGAATGGTGCAACTAAGTAATGAACTTCTTTTGTCCAAGAAATATATGGGGTCTTGAATTGTTTCTTAAAGACCCTTTTTTCTTTCCTCACCTGGATTAAAACTTCATTAGCATAAGAACCAGGAGTTCTGCTCTAGCTTTGTTGTAGACTCAGAACAGTCTTTAATATTGCAGCAGAATTGTTATGAGCTCTTATGCTCCTTCACTTCTCCTTAACTAGATGATCTTCCTTTTCTCCAAATTGTACGTTTTCTCCAAAGGCAAGCTCAAATGTCTCACTACCTATAAAAGGCTTTGCCAGTTCTGCGTAAGGCACAATGTATTTTTTTTCCCTTAAATTCTCACTGATGGCACCCTTGTTGAGACCAGGCACTGAAACCTCTGATGGTTCTACTCTCTTCCTGGGTTTGCATTAACTATCTATAATTTGACTTCTTTATAAAATTGTGAGGAAATCTAGGAGAAGGACTGAGTTTTCTAGGTCCATTGTCCCCTCGCTCAGTGTCTGGTGACTGCTCAGGCAACTCAGGGTCATGAGGAGACCACCAGCTTGATGGTGGCCAGTCTGGGTTTTAATCCCGGCAGGGCTCATCAGTAGTTGTATGGTCGTGGACAATGTATTAACCTTCTGTGAACATTGATTTACTATCTTGGAAAAAAGAAATCATTAAATTGACCCATCATTTGTCCGTGTCTGAATTCTCTGCATCAGACGGGCTAGAACAGATACTCAGTAAGCTGTGACCTGCCTGACAGCGACGTTTAGATGCTCTGAGACAGGACCTTTACTCTGGTTCATTTCAAACATTGCCCACAGCTGAATATGCCTTTCTGCTTCTACAGACTCTGCGTGTAAAGAATATTGGTATTCAGGAGAGAACCTACTGCCACTTCTTGAGTTCCCAGCAACCCAGCAGGTGAGCAGGATGGAAGAGAAAAATCAAGGTTTGGCAAGGTTGTGGGGTCACAAAGCTAGAAAGAAGCCATTCTCAGATTGCTTGTGCTCCAAATCCCTTCAGCTTTAAGAAGACAGAGAAGGAATGGCAGGTGAGTGTTTAATGGGTACAGAGTTTCAGGTTTGCCAGAGGAAAAGTTAGTTGTGCGGACAGAAAGGGAGGATGGCTGCACGGCGTCATGGGTGTCACCTACCTGGATATGTAAAAATGGTTAAGATGGCAAATTGTATGTTACGTGTATTTTGCCACAATTTAAACATTTATACACTCATAGTCTGTGCTCTGTGATAGCTATTTGCTATGTCTTTTTCCTCATTGTGATACTCATTCCTCTGAACTTAGCATAGAGCTGAGATACTGTGAGACCCAACTTCAGTGAAGAAATATTTAATTTTATTTTTAAAAATGGGTTTAAATTCATTACCTAAAAAGATCTCTTTCTTCATTTCTAAAACTTTGAGGGAATACTGAAAAAGCGAGAATGATACAAGAGGGTTATCCTAGGCTACTGGCCTGGTTCCCAGAAACTAGGTCATTAAATCCTCTGAATGGCAAATCTTTAACAAGGAACAGAAGAGCCTCTGTATTTGAATTTGGGGAGGGACCAAATTCTTATAAAAGGTAAAAGAATTCAACACAAGGAGAAGACTTTCTTTAGTTCCTTTTGATATGCAAAATATGATTCCTACTCTTACCAACTGGTAGGTAAAATACTTTATATTACATTAGGAACGTCCTTATATTACTTGATTACCAACGTCACACAATAAACAAGGGTAATCTTCCATCCTTCAAAGATGAGTAAACTGAGACTCGGCTCAACAAGTTTTCACTCAAGTTTTTTTCCCCCATGCTCCAAAGCTAAGCGACAGAACCACACTTGTGTATGGTTTAATTTCAAATCCTTCCACATTTCCTGGGATTTGGAGATGTTGCACAGATGTTGCAACTTGTAAACCAAGACCTCTGCCCTAGCAAATACAAAGAGAAGCATTCTTCTCCCTGCCAATGACATAGTTTCACTGTTATAAATTTTAAGCGACCTCAACAACAACTGAAGTTATGCTCTTTGAGGATAAACACAGTTCAGTACAAAATAGGACAAATTTCAAACTAATGACAATTGGTAGATCTACACCTTGGTTTAAGAGAAGTTAACAAAATTAACATAGTATTATTTTTTAAAGATACTTGCTGTCTCTCTTATATCCAAATGTACGCATTATAAAAGATTGTGTTGTGGGCTGAACTGTGTCTACCCTTCACTCCAAATTTGTCTGTGGAAGCTCTCACCTCCAGTGCAACCATATTTAGAGATGGGCCTTCCAGGATGTAATTAAGGTTAAATGAGGTCATAACAGATAGGACTGGTGGTGGCCTTATACAAAGAGCTATCTCTCAGGGTACCTGGGTGGTTCAGTCGGTTAAGCATCTGCTGCTGGTTCTGATCATGATCCCAGGATCCTGGGATTGAGTCCTGAAGGCTCCTTGCTTGGCTAGGCAGGGTGGAGAGGTGAGAGGGGAGTGTCTACTTCTCCCTCTGCCCCTCCACCCACTCATGTGCTCACTCTTTCTCTCTCTCTTGCAAAAATAAATCAATAAAAAAAATTTTAAAAAGAAAAAAAGGGGGAGTGCAGAGAAGAGGAGAAAATTCAGCAAGGAGTGGGATTGACTGGAGAATAGTTCCAGCCTTTCCATGAGGAGCTCTGGAGAATGAGTTGTCCCAGACTTGGTGCATTCGAGGGGAGTGGTCTGTGCCTGTTGATGGCTGGACACCCTGGGTCCAGCCATGGACCCAGTGAAGTGGCTGCCATGTGGCCAATGGCAATTCGTAGGAGGAAAGGGTGGCTATGAGCCGGCAGCAAATGAAACCCCATCTCAGAGAAGAAGAATGAGGGGGGACCTCACAACAGCGGCTACACATGGTTTAGAAGAACAGAGCCAGAATTCCAGCCCCGGCAGACGGGGCTCAGGGCCCCTGCTGTTTGGACAGACCACACATCACAGAGGATAGAGCATGGTGATCTCTTAATTTTTTAAAAGATAATATATCATAGCATTATCTCTAAGCTCAGTTTCCGTTCAAAACTAGATGCTGATTTTGGATCTGGGGCCAAAACACACTCCCTTGTTTAAGCTTGAAAGTCACTGTTCCCTGCCACTCCCACACCTAGGTTCTATTTTCCGGGACAAGCAGATTCTGGGCACTCGGGAACCACCTCTTCTGTTGCTCTGCCATGGGAAACAACTCGGACCCTTGTACCTTCTTGTAAATATTCAAAAAGAATGAACTTCAGGGGCGCCTGGGTGGCTCAGTGGGTTAAGCCTCTGCCTTCGGCTCAGGTCATGATCTCAGGGTCCTGGGATGGAGCCCCGCATCGGGCTCTCTGCTCAGCAGGGAGCCTGCTTCCTCCTCTCTCTCTGCCTGCCTCTCTGCCTCCTTGTGATCTCTGTCTGTCAAATAAATAAATAAAATCTTAAAAAAAAAAAAAAGAATCATGGGCACATCGAGGGCCAATCAAGAGAACTCGCTCTTTCACAAATAGAGAGGCTCAAGTCTGTTTAATCAGGTATGATCTGGGCCAAGACTTGGGAAAGGTCAGGTAGTCAAGCACATAAAAGTCTTCCAGCAGAAGAAACAAGGGCAGAGCGAGGCGCTGGGGTGGGAGGCTGCCCGGCAGGTGCGAGGAACAGGAGAGAGTAGCGGGGCTGAAAGGAGGGGAGAAGTGGAAGCAGAAGGAGGAGACAATTAGAGCAGGAGGCAGGTCTATGTGTGCACATCGACCTGCCCCCGCTGGGAAGCAAACTCACCCGGGAGTCTGAGGTAGATTCTGGAGAGGCACTCTCGCTCTAGAGTGGACCTACGTGCACGTCTCGGGACGTGGATGGTGGAAATCCTTTGAGATCTGAGCAACATGAGGTTGAAATCATTAGACAATTAACCAGAGACTCAGCACATAGCCTGATAGTCACGGGAAAGGCAAGAACGTATTCCCCGCCCAATTCTGTCTGTACGAGATGCCTGTGGTAAATTATGGACATGAAATGACCTTGTGGTCATGCTGGAATTGTCCCACCGCGAGCCAGACAAGAACCTCTAAGCCCTTCCTGCTTGTGTGCCAGGATCCAGGCACGTTAGAAAACCCTTAAAGCGTTCTCACAGCCCGGCGCATTCTTCCAAGCTGCGCCTTCCCCTCTCACCCTTGGAACTCTTCTATCTCACCTGCTTTTTCCTTCTCATCCTTGTCTTTGGGGATCCATCGCCAGGTTGGACTATGTGAAACCGTTTTGGTCCATTCATAAGGTAACTCACTATCTCAACCACACACACTGGAGGTCATGAGCAAATGTCTCTCTGCTCGCTGGCAACAAACCACATTCATTTGGGGAAATCGTGTTCATTTTTAGCTGGGATTCATGAAAATAAAGATGCCGTTGTGTCCCCTCCCCCCAAGTCCACGGACCCCTGAATTGTAGCCCTGAACCGTTGACTTCTGTGGACCTCCCATGACACAGCTCTGTATCACATGGAAGGAGCATTTATCCCTGAGTATTAAATCATCGTGATTTGGGTCTCTTTATCATAATATTTAGTCTGTCTCATTAATATGCCCCCTCCACTGTAAACACTTGGAACTCTCTTCTCCAGCTTATGGACCTCAAGTTTCTGCCTAACTCCAGGTGGACTGGCTGGTAGTAGGAAAAATATGGGGAAGACACGGAATTTTGAGACCGCCAACAGGTAGAAATTTATCTGTTTATCTCCCTCTGCAGATCTCTGCAGTCCCAGTGTATCTCCAACCCAGAGAGAGCATTCAGCTACCAGTGGTATCTAGAATCACGAAATCTTGCTTAGAGAACCTCCCACCTCAAACACAATTATGAAAGCCCCTACCCCTCGCCCCCGATGCAGCACTGCTTCAGAGTTTCCAAGCATGATCTGTAATTCCTGAATAGTGAAAGTATGTCAGTGTTTGTGGACTGAAGTAGTGGTTAAATATCGGGGTTTGCAATCCTCATGTAATTAACATGTAACACATCAAAATCCATGTATAGACCTAACTATTCTCCGTACCTGTAATAGCAAGTAAACCTTCTAATGCTTAAATGAAGCTTAGTAGTATTAAAACGTCACTAAAATTATCTAGGCCTTATTACAAAGGTCAATGTCTATTGTCTATCAACTGAGATGAGAATACCATTCATACAAAGAACTTTTTCAAAAAAAGATTTTATTTATTTATTTGGCAGAGAGATACACAGCGAGAGAGCAAACACAAGCAGGGGGAGTGGGAGAGGGAGAAGCAGACTCCCCGCCAATCAGGGAACCCTGTGTGGGGCTCAATCCCAGGACCCCGGGATCAAGACCCAAGCTGAAGGCAGACGCTTAACAACTGAGCCACGCAGGTACCCCTACAAAATACTTTCAAAACCAACAGAATCAAAATGCGAATATAAACAGGTTTTTGATAATAAAACAAATCAAGAATCCCAGTCAAGCTCTATAAGCTAAAACATACTTTTAATAAGATTCCATTTTAGTTTGAGGTGTCTGGGTGGCTCAGTTGTTAAGCATCTTGCCTTCGAGTCAGGTCATGGTCCCAGGGTCCCGGGATTAAACCCCACATTGGACTCCCTGCTCAGAGGGAAGCCTGCTTCTCCCTCTCCCACTCCCCCTGTTTGTGTTCCGGCTCTCCCTGCCTCTCTCTCTGTCAAAAAGATAAATAAAATCTTAAAAAAAAAAAAAAAAGAAAAGATCCCATTTTAGTTCAACAGCTTAAGGCAGCAGAAGTTACTCTTTTGAATTTTACTTATATTTGTTCTTTCATTAATGTTGTTGCTTGTTTGGACATTAGATCACCCTAGTGTCTCTGCTGGGACTTGAACCCATCCTAGTCTTACTATGCTATGTAGGATGTGTGTGGCTTAAGACTGTGTCTTGGTGCTCAGATGCAGGGAACGCACATCATCGGAAATTTTACTAGCACTAATTGGCAGGTCTGCAGGTCCCCCCTGTCTAGAATTCTTACCGAAGAGATACGAACATTGAATGGGACCCATGGAGCATGACACCCAAACTTTCCTCTTTGTTGTGGTGGTTACAGAAGAGATGATTGAATAAAGCGAGACTAAGATAAAGTTGTAGTAATGAAATCAACCTGGCACATCCTTACTGGCTGGGAACCCACATTCACATGCAGAATAATGGTTGCATGGGGATCCATGGAATGAATACGCCAAGGCAGAAACTCACAAGGCAAATTCAAGAGCTTCTGTTGTCTGACACATCAGGGGTAGTTTGCCTAGAGGGCAGAGGCACGTTCCAATATCACATGGAATAAACAGTAGATCGTTGTTTAGCATGGGATAGAAAGTATCAACGTCTTCTGTGGTGAACACACACTGTACAGAGAACAAACGATACTGAAAGTATTTCCAACAATTAACAACTGAGTAGCACAAGCCTCAACTCTAGGAATTAAGGAAACACAACCATCCCTAAGAAAAGTTGCAAGGCAGGCAATATTATTATCTCTTGGCAACTGCCTGTCTGCCTCTGAGTATTTCCCCTGTACGTCTCCCATAAGGTGCTCAGAGCTTAAGGACTCCATATAGTACTTTCTTGCTAACAAAAAGCTAAAAAAAACTAGAGTTACATTTTTTTCCCCTCTTCTTCCATCCCACAAACTAAACCCCACTTCTACTTACAGTAACATCACTCCTTTGGGGGAAAGCATCATAAAAAATATGCAGAGGAAAAAATATTCCCATGCTTTACAACTTCTAAGCATAGCAGGATTTTAATTGAATTCTTATGGGGGCTTCTTGGCTCATGATGGGAAGAAATAGTTAACCTTAATGCTAGGTATTAGAAAGTCAATTCACTACACCTACATGTAACATTGGGACAGAAATCGCATGGTTTAGAGCCTTATTTCACTTCCTGCCTCTTTAGCCAGTAGCTGTTACTACCTAGGAGAGAAAGAGTAAAAAAAAGAAAAGAGCCTCAGACTCTATCCTGTTAAGTTCATCAACAAAAAGGGCTTTGTTTACAACTTTCTCGAGAACGTTGTAAGAAGTCTCCATCTTTCCCAGAAAAAATACATGTGATTCCTTTGCCAATTTTTCAAAACTGAAAACAGTTTAACAACAAAAGTCCCTCCAACCACCATGAAAATGTTCTGTAAGGTCATTAATACAAAGCTGTTCTTTTCTCTGCTTTACACTTCTGAAATTGACAGAAGTGTAATTCTGGACACCTTTCTGTATTTTTTTTTCTTTTCATTTGCCAAGCTAAATTTTCAAAGGGTGCCATCTTTTGGTCTGATGTCGAAATATCCATGACCTCCCACTTCCCGAATGCTTCTAGAAGCTACTATTCAGTGGTGCTGCATGAATAAATACTTGCTTTCTATTTCCATTCTACTTCCAGCCACCTGGGTGGCATCAAATGTCTCCTTCCTCCGAGATCTGACCCAACCTTTTTGGCAGGCCCCAGCTGGAAATGCATTCCAACAGAGAAGGATTGCAAAAGTGTCATGCCTGTAGATTTAGAGGCAACTTTTAAGCGTCAGCATATGTTCTAAATGCACTTAGTCTCTGCACTGGGGACAGGTTGGTGCCCCGTAGTGCTCTTTCCTGCCAAAGGAACCAGAAGTCCACAAGTCACGTGCTTTCCAGCCTCTCATACATATTCAAAATGGCATTGACCCCAAAATCTGAAGCTAATGCTAACACAAAATACTGTCATTCCATTTATTGATTTGAGTCGTCATGGATTGTGTCAACTTTTGTTTTTTTTTTAAAGGAAGATTTTTTTTTATTATTAATTTTTTATTTTTTTATAAACATATATTTTTATCCCCAGGGGTACAGGTCTGTGAATCACCAGGTTTACACACTTCACAGCACTCACCAAAGCACATACCCTCCCCAATGTCCATAATCCCACCCCCTTCTCCCAAACCCCCTGCCCCCAGCAACCCTCAGTTTGTTTTGTGAGATTAAGAGTCACTTATGGTTTGTCTCCCTCCCAATCCCATCTTGTTTCATTGATTCTTCTCCTACCCACTTAAGCCCCCATGTTGCAGCACCACTTCCTCATATCAGGGAGATCATATGACAGTTGTCTTTCTCTGCTTGACTTATTTCGCTAAGCATGATACGCTCTAGTTCCATCCATGTTGTCGCAAATGGCAAGATTTCATTTCTTTTGATGGCTGCATAGTATTCCATTGTGTCAACTTTTAAAGTCCTATCTTACTCCTCTGAGTGCAATGTACAAATCCTTATCAACGTAGGCCAGTTGTGATCACGACAAGATAGTTTTGTCAAAGGAAACTTCTTGGTGATAATAACTATGAAATTTGGGGGGAGGGTGGTGATATTCGAAGGCAGTGGAGGATAGCTAACGCGTACAAAGGTGAGATAGGCCACAACTCTTGAAAGAAGGGCGCACGTTAGACAAGCTCCATATTTATTCAGCTTTCCCCCTAAGGGAAATGCGTTCCAATTCTGGAAATAGAGCCTAAGCAGAAAGTGAACAGTCGTACTAAATTTAGGGGATGGAGTTCAGAATTCATGGCTTCCATAAGTGACTGGAAATTAATCCAGGAGAGGAAGGAACCACGAAGTGTGAGCCCCCAATTCTACACATAAATAGTCCTGAAATAGTTGGTGTATCCCTCAGTGGGCGTGCAGACTGACCCTTCAAGAAATCCGGTGGGAAGCAGCAGGCGCAGACTGAATTGCTAACGGATTTTAGCAGCTACGCACTCTGTGCTTGCAAAGTCTGACAAGAGAGACGGGTCTGTAAACACCTCTTTCCGTGAATCAGTGGACTCACAGACAAGTCATCAGTAAATATTCAAACTAAAGCACAAAAAGAGAAGAAAGGAAAGCGGGAACAGAGCACAAGAAGTATGTGTGATGTAGTCAACTTGTTTACCATACATATAACACGAGTTCCCAGAAACCAAGGAGAGGCTGAATGGGATGGCAGAGGTATTTGGAGGAGGACCGAGGAATTTTCCCAAACCAACTCAAGTATTAGGCTATGGATTCAGGAAGATGAAGCCAAAGCAGCTCAGATACCATTAAAACACATCTAAGTCATGATAGACTTCTGAATTCAGTTCTTTATTTTATTACTGGAAGTGCGACTGGGAACTTTCTCTTACACACAAATTTCTGCACAAGTAGGAGTTATTTTCCTTGTGTGGACAAGATAAAATCGTTGGCAAACAGTGCTGGAGAAATTGTCTGGAACCAGAGTTTCATTTCAACAATTGTTGAGAAAGTAAAAATAGATCTCACCTCCCATTTTTCCAGAATAAAACCCTCATGGAGCTCCTGGGGGGCTCCGTTGGTTAAACATCTGCCTTCAGCTCAGGTCATGATCCCAAGGTCCTGGGATAGAGCCCCGTATGTGGCTCCCTGCTCAGCAGGGAATCTGCTTCCTCTCTCTCTGCTCCTGCCCCTACTCCCACTCTGCTCTCTCACTCAATCTCTCTCAAATAAATAAATAAAAATCTTTAACAAAAAAAGAATAAAACCCCAGATGCTATACAAAGCTAGACTCACATCAGAAAAAACAAAAACAAAATAAAACAAAAACCAAAAAAACAAAACAAAACAAAAACCCACAAACCATTAGCCTATTAGGAGAAAATAGAGAAGTGTGGTCATATTCGGAACATAGTTGTTCCTTCTACCTAAAAGTCTCAATACAGGCTGACTATGGCTTCAGCAAAAGGTGGAGAGGCCTCCCCATCATCATTGTTTAACCCACTCTGATCTCATCTGGTAGTTCTTCAGGTGTATCCCACGCTTCTTTTTTCTTTCTTTCTTTCTTTTTTTTTTTTTTTTTTTTTTTGGAAGCCATGAAGATGATAATAAGGAAAATCTGTGTTCTAAGATGGCCAACCAAGCCATCAAGGCATCCCAGTCCCTGCCCCAGGGCCCTTCCGTGTTCTTCTTCCTGCCCCGCTTGCCGTGTGCGCCAAAAGTGCGCCATGAATACGGAAGCAGAAGTACATAAATTAACCCCCTTGCTTGTGCTTCAGACCTTTGGAGATCGCTCTCCTTGGAGCCTACCAGTGTCACATAAACCTCCTATCCTCCAAGATCTCCAAGTGCTACTTGGTTCATCCCACGGGCGATCCAGTCCAGGTTCCGTAAAAAGGAGACTAAATGCAGGTCAGTGCTACCTAAAGGCATTAAGTACACCATTAATCACTAGAATACCGATGAGTGATGGGTCTGTAATCAAAGGAACGAGACTGGTACAAAGCGAAAGTCAAGCAAAGCTTTATTTCACGCCAAGCATCGAGAATCAAACCGACCGTTGGAGGCTGCCTCTTACAGATAGGACGACCCCTCCCTGCCTTACAGACTAACTTTTAAAGGGTAAAGGCCGTGTGGTTGAGCCTGGCCACACACAGGTGGCCAATTGAATTACAGTTTACCCTATAGTAGATATTTGAACTAGCCTATCACCTTGGTCAGAATTGGCGCCCAAAAGGTGGGGCCCACACTCCTTGGTAGCTAGGGAGAGAGTATGCATGCC
>NC_081572.1:10996061-11086593 GCF_022355385.1 Mustela nigripes
AACAAAATGGCTATTCAACCAAGATGAAATCGCTCTGGCCAAATAGGCCCTGACAATAGAAGACAACCTATCATATTCTGGGGGTCAGAGCCAACCCCCAGAAGATAGCCACTGTGCTGGGCTCTGGATTTCTAAATTATTTAATTTTGTCCATTCCTTTTTCTGCAGAGAGAACACCCTACAGCTCTCAAAGACCGAAGACAAAATTGTAAGGACCTGTTTAGCCAGAGGCTTCTATCCACGTTAAACAATAACCTTGTTGTTTAACCTTTAAACTGTCCCTGCTCTCCTTCCTCCAGGGTCCTGGAAACCAGCCCCAGGTAACAAAGCCCAGATACAGGGGTGGGTCAGGCCAGGTGGACACATCGGATCAGTGGGGGGTTGCATACTGTCTCCCTAGCTACCAAGGAGTATGGGCCCTGCCCTTTGGGAGCCTTTTGGGTGCCAATTCTGGCCAAGGTGATAGGCTAGGTCAAATGTCTACTATAGGGTAAATTGTGATTCAGTTGGTCATCTAGCATCACTGTGCCGCTTTCTCTGTGTGTTACAATTTCATTGGCCACCTGTGTGTGGCCAGGCCCAACCACATGGCCTTTGCCCTTAAAAGCTAGTCTGTGAAACAGAGAAAGTTCACCCTCTCTTGTAAAAAGTGCCACCCCAAACGGTGGGTTTGATTCTGGATGCTTGGCGTGAAATAAAGCTTTGCTTGACCTTCACTTTATATCAGTCTCGCTCCTTTAATCATGGACCCATTATTGGGGGACCTATCAAAAATCATCACCTGGTGAGTATTTGTTCAACTGCTGAATTAAACATTAAGTAAAACACTTTGACATAACAACTGAGATGCAAATGAAAGAAATACTTAATTTGCTTTAGAAATTTAATTTCTCTCCCTTCCTCGGCTCCCATTTTACAAACCATTATACATACTATCCGGGAGGAAGACTTTCCTCTGCCCTGTGGTCCTTCTATCTGGACTTAGAATCAAATAGACAGGAGACAGACTAGCAGGAGAAAATCAGATGTAATGGGCATATCCATGGGGAATCCACACAGACTGGAAGTTCCAAAGACAATGAGGCAACAAGAAGAGGCTAGGGTCTGAGGATACAATGAGGGGGTTAACAGGAAGGAGAAAGGAGATGTTTGGAAAAACAGGGTTGCCCTATTATGCTGGTAAGTTTCTTAGGTAAGGGGAGTCTCTGTTAATAGCTCTCTTCCTGGGACAAGCTCTCCTTTCTGATGCAAATTTGGTAGTTGAGTGGGAAGCAAAGAGCTTTTCCTGCATCCCCTAGGGTTTTGATTACTTTTTTTTCCATTTTATTTTTTTTTTCAGTGTTCCAGATTGTTTATGCACCATACCCAGTGCTCAATGCAATCTGTGCCTTCCTTAATACCCACCACCAGGCTCACCCAACCCCCCAGCCCCTCCCCTCTAAAATCCTCAGTTTGTTTCTCAGAGTCCACAGTCTCTCATGGCTTGTCTCCCCCTTTAACTGGAATTTTATGCCCAAGTGGCCCATCTTGGGCAGTCTGCCCTTGCCTTGACCCCTACAAGAATTTGTCAGAATATAGGTGACAAAAAGTCTGAAATCACACTAGAAGGAAATCATACTACACCTTACCTTGGCAAAAGTCAGGTCCCTGGGCTCAAATCCCTGTTCTAGCTCTTCCCAGTTGTATACACAGAGATAATAATAGTACCTACTTAGAGTGTTTTATTAACATAGATTACATACACATTTTTAGAATGGTACTTGAGGCATGATTAGTTCTCAATAGATACTACATTGTGATTATCACAATAAGAGTAAAAATTAAAATAAAGCCAGATAAGGCAAGAAAAACAGTGTGGGTACTAGGTGCTCCTGGGGATTCTGTGGGTCACACATTTTTTATGTAAAGGGCCAGATCATAAATATTTTACGTTTTGCAGGCTACATATGGTCTCCACTGCATATTCCTTTTTTTTTTTTTTTTTCACGACAATTCTTTAAAAATACAAAAATCACGCTTAGCTCATGGGCTATACAAAAACAAGCCAGATCTAGCAGGGGCCATGACAACATCTTCACTACAATAGTTACCAGAAGGAAGTTAATCACTGTAATAGCCAAACTGGTTAAGATCCCTTTGTAACATATGTGGCCACTGTACCTGATGTGGGAAACAAAGGCAGAAGAGAAACTATTAAACTTCCTTACTACCTCCAGCCCATTGACAAGTCCTTGAAACAGGGAGAGTGACCTTCATCTAGGGACTCAGCTGCCCTGACGTTAATACTTTGCTAAGAGTACAAGGCAATCCTAGCTTGACCGCCTCCCCACCCCCAGGATCCTGTAAGGCTACTTTTGTAAGGGCCTATTTAGCCAGAGGGATTCCATCTTGGGTTAAACAGTGATTTTGTTGTTTATGCAGTAAAATTTAAACTGACCTTGCTCCCCACCCCCCCAGGGACTTATTCAAAAGCAAACCCAGGAAACCAGAGCCAGGTAACAAAGCCCAAAAACAAGGGGGGGGGGGGTCAGGCCAGGTGGAGACATCCAATCAGTGGGGGGTGCATACTGTCTCCCTAGCTACCAAGGAGGGTGGGTCCCGCCTTTGGGGCACCAATTCTGACCAAGGTGATAGGCTAGTTCAAATAGCTACTAGGGTAAATTGTAATTCAATTGGCCACCCGTGTGTGACCTAGCATGACTATGCAACTTTCTCTATGTGTTAAAATTTCATTGGCCACCTGTGCATGGCCAGGCCCAACCACATGGCCTTTGCCCTTAAAAGCTAGTCTGAAGGCAGAGAGAGGTTGCCCTCTCTGTAAGAGGTGTGACCCCAAATGGTTGGTTTGATTCTTGGTGCTTGGCGTGGAATAAAGCTTTGCTTGACCTTCGCTTTATATCAGTCTCGCTCCTTTAATCACGGACCCATTAGTGGGGGACCTTTCACTTTAACATACAAAAATTCCTTTGGAAGCTTCCTTTATCTCTAAACCCCCAAGATACATGTTGGCAATCATCCCCCAAGCATATGGCTCACCAATCATCTGAAGGGTCTCATAACTCAAGTTTTTTTAGATGGTAATAAATGACCTTTTCCCAACAACAACTAGCCCCTCAAGGTCCTGGAAACCTTGCTTCCAAAATTCTTTAGAGACTTATGCTATCCCTATGAGCGCTGTGTGTTCTGGGCAACCAATGAATCACTAAATCCTACTCCGGAAACTAATAATACACTATATGTTAACTCAATTGAATTTAAAATAAACATTGACAAAAATGAACTGTACGAGACTGCCAGTTCAGTAGATCAAGAAGTTGAGTATCGGCGATTGCAGGTGGCTGGACCCAAGAGTGAAGCCGTGTGACCTGACTCCTGGATTCCTCATTGTCTTATTATTTCCCCTTTCAGTTTGCAGCTGTAGCATGAAAACAAATTGTCTTGATGGAAAGCCAAAGCCCATCAAACTTCTTGTTTTGCATATCAGAAACAAAAGGCACAATAGTTAGGGTTTGGGAGAGTTGGGGGGGGGGTTCTGTTTTGTCGTAGGCAGTCTTCAGCCAACTGTCATCACAAAATGCAATCATTCCCTCTACCTTGTTTTCGAGATTCTTCCCGGGTTTTGCTTCTTCTCCTGACTTGGGATTTAACAGCTTCTTTCTTACCTTCCAACATCTTTCTGGCTTGCTTGTGTTTATTTTTTCTAAAACTAAAGGGATTACACAGCCTTCCAAGTGAGCCTGGAAGTAAGAATAATGGATTTTTCCCATCAACAATATGGGAAGGGAGAGGGTAGGTGGGCGTTCTGGAAACAAACGCCGCGAGCATGGGGCCTCCTCCAAGGATTTTCTATGCCCGAACCTCACAGCGAGAACATCTGGTACTGTGTGCAGCTGTAGAAAGAGCTGTTTTTATTTTTTAAAAAATAAATAAATAACTAAACAAAACTCTACTATTTAAAGGGGAAACCTTCGTTTCTGTTATTTCCAAGTTACAAGTGCTCCCTCTTCTGTCAGCCTTTAGCCTTTGTGCTCTCTTTGGGCCACCCCACACATCCAAGAACAAGTCCTCAGTTTAAATAGTAAAATGATACAAATAAAGTTCTTCACCCATGGAAGCTTGAATTTTGGAAGCCGTAGGAAAGAATACTGGAATGTACTGGAACATTCCTGGGGTAGTGACCACCTGTACTAAATGGAATGTTCCCCGGTGGCCATGGAGGCTGTGGTTCTGTGCTATTTGGATGGCCCGGGCACCGCCTGCAAACACGGCCAGTTTCCTGGTAGTGAAGCTCCAGCTCTCATGGTTTCAAGTGATTTCGTGGGTGTTGAGTCATGTTTCTTTGATGGCTTCTTTGCAAAGCCATGGCACTTCTCATTCAAACGGCCCAAGGCCAGCCCACTGGCTCTGTGACCTGGACCCAAATCCACCCAAAGACAAGTGCCTGAGAATGAACTGTTCATGTTTCTGCTTCCTGCTGCATTTTTCACTTGAATCTTTTTTCTTCTTCTCCTAATTCTCCTCCCCCTCCTCCTCCCCCTTCTCCTCCTCCTCCTCCTCTTCTTCCTCCTCCTCCTTCTTCCTTCAATGCCAAGCAGCATTTTTACTTCCAAGACTTTTCCAAGCACATTGGTGGGGTCTTTCTTCTTTAGCTAAACACTGCAAACTTCTAACATTAGGATCTCATCTGGAAGTCAGATGACCTGTCAGGTGGTACCCCAGGATCTGGCTTTCTGGTCAACCTGAGTGATCTGTGAACCAGGAACAGGGATTATTACAATGGTTGGTACTTTTTTTTTTTTTTTAACATGTTCTCACTGAGATGCTCTGACCCATTTTGCAGCAAGAATCTATAATGACCCACATTGTACTCAAGAAATACTCAGAAGAAAAAGAATCTCCATTTGAGGGAGGAAGAAGTCTCAGAATCACAAATTCTATCCCCTTGGGCACAGACATATGCTTGTCTTCTAAAAAATCAACCAATAATGCATGTGCTTAAATTTCATGGAGCACTTTTTCATGTGTCTGTTGGCCATCTGGATGTCTTCTTTGCAGAAATGTCTGCCCATGTCCTCTGCCCATTTCTTGATTGGATTATTTGTTCTTTGGGTGTTGAGTTTGCTAAGTTCTTTCTAGATTTTGGACACTAGTATCATGCTTAGCGAAATAAGTCAAGCAGAGAAAGACAACTATCATATGATCTCCCTGATATGAGGAGTGGTGATGCAACATGGGGGCTTAAGTGGGTAGAAGAAGAATCAATGAAACAAGATGGGAGTGGGAGGGAGACAAACCATAAGTGACTCTTAATCTTACAAAACAAACTGAGGGTTGCTGGGGGGAGGGGGGTTGGGAGAAGGGGGGTGGGATTATGGACATTGGGGAGGGTATGTGCTTTGGTGAGTGCTGATTCACAGACCTGTACCCCTGGGGATAAAAATACATGCTTATAAAAAATAAATAAATAAATAAATAAAATTTCATGCTCAGAGGGAGAAAAGTTTTATTTTTTTTAAGCACTCTAAATTTTAACATGTCTGACTGTGGAAAGAAAGTTGTGGAAGCTACTTATTTGCCTTACTTTTAAAAACTTTTAGATTTAAAAAAAATGACCTTTTAATCCAATCATTTGTTCTTAAATTTAGGAATACTATTTTGATACACTCTCTACTCCCATCATTACTCTCAGAAACCCTGATATAAGTCAAGATTACCAAAAGGAAGCTTTATTTCCAGGAATAAACCCAGAATTAAATTTCTTCCTAGGTCTGGAATTTGAAGGTTGGCTTTGAATTCATCTTGGAATCTAGTGTTCATTAGTCAATTACTATAGATTAAGATAGTAGGATATTGTCTTAGGCAGAATGTGGTTAACTCTACCTAAGTCACGGCTCTGGGGACCTACAGGAGTCACCTGACGTTTACGGTCTGGGTGAACATTGGTAAAGACACCAATAGGTGGTTTTCCAGCAAGTGTGATCTGACCACTATAACACTAGATCCAAAGAGTCACTGTCCTTCATAACTTCGATGTATTGTGTTTTCCTCGTTGTGACTGTTGTAGGGAAAGTCTAGGCAGAAAGGGAAACAGGATACATAGCCCATGTTTACAGCACAAATTCTTGGACCCCAAGGTCAGGAATCAGTATATAGAAGACATAACATGTACATTGTCAAAATTTTGTCAACTCTGGTTGATGAAAGGAAAGAAAGCAGAAGGTGATGGCTGAAATTCTGATTTTCATTCAAATGTGTCAAGATCTACCCTAAGGATAAATTTGTCCCATGGTCTATGGAACCACCAAATAAAAGGGAAATACAGAATCCTCCAAGCCACTTACTCACAACAAAAGCCTTCTGTCTACAATGTTCACGAAAGTAACAATATGGAATTAGCCACTTACTACTTTGGTATATGGGAAAAGTATTTTTCTTGCTTCTTAGTCTTACTTGGATCCTGACTCTGTTCCAACGGCTGTGTATGCAAGTTTCAGGTAGATGAAGCACTAGATGTTTTACTGAGTCTCTTTCTCTCTGCTTCGACCTGTACTCCATTTGCTTTTCTGCCTTTTCTCCATCTGACATTGTGAGAAAAATATGAAAAATATATTGTGAATTATAAAACCCTCTGCATGGCTGGGTTCCATTACTTGTTCTCTCATTCGCTTTGCCCTTCAGTGCATGACCATATCATGAATGCTCTTCTCCCTGATATTACTCTATTTCCCACACCCTGTCACACATTCTCCAATCATCTGCTACGAATCTTGGAGTAATATCAACATATTTGTTTCGAAATGAGGGAGAAAGGATAGAAAAAAGTCAAAAACTGTTGGCTTTCCTCTTGCTTCCCAGAACATTTAGTATTGTTCAATGTCTCTCATTTGAGTCTCAGAAATATTAATCATAAATAACAAATGATATACCTTACTTATCCTCTGAGGACCAGCTCAAGAAACAACTCAGCAACTACAGCTGAGTCCATTTTCTTTGTATCTTATCACAAGGATCTCCACGTCAAGCTTGAAATTTAATGGTTTGGACACTTAGCTCTTGTAGCTTGGACATTTTAGGTAAATGTGACGTTTGGTATCAGTGGCTGATTTCATGCAACTGCTGATACAGTTTTAGACCTTAGAGATAAAGAGCCAAAAAATATTTCTTCTCATTTCTTCCGTATCCACTCTGCAGTATCCACGAGTCCCATGAACCCAATGTCAATTGGGTTCTCTTTAGAGCTACAGGGTTCCCAGGACATAGGGAGTTTATAATGAAAGGCACATGGACATGTCTGTCCTGACTCAGTCCACAGTGAGTGGCCCTGTCTGTACAATATGGTGGTTCGTTGCATCTGACACTATAGTTGCATTTCCAGTCTGTATCTCTTCAAACTTATTCTCGTCTTTGAATATGAACTCTGCCAGTCACTTATCCTTTGCTTTCACAATCTTGAAACCCATATGCAAGACTGAACTCAAATTGTCCCTGACTGTTAACACGGACCTTTGTACTTCACCACTGAGCTGCAGGGTGGGAGCTTGTCCTTCACAGTTGAAGGACCTGACTCGCAGTTTGGATCAAGTTCTTGTGTCTGTCTAGCCTTGGTCTCCTCACGTTGGAATATACGGTTGGTAAGAGTACCCACCTTATAACTGAATCACAATGATTAAGTGAGATGATGACTAGAAAACCTATTACAAACATATATCAGCATCCCGATAAGAAGTCATTAAATGTTAGCAGAAGCATCACCATCAACCTCATCATCACCTCAGATCTGAGGAGCAATTCATGGCCATTCATGGACACTGAAAGCTATTTCATAGCAGGGGGTTCTTGACACTATAATTCTGTGTTTTCTACCAGGAATGTAATCAGAATCAATTCCACTCAGATATGGACTGTACTTAAACTACTTGCAAGAAGCAAATAAGTGAGTGAGAGAAATAGAGTGGAAAAAAGTTTTCCCACCAAAGAGACAAATTCTTAGAGTAAGAGAGGCTTCCTTTGCTTTATGTGGAAAAAAAAAAAAATTCCTCCCTCCTTATTGTGTTATCCCCTTTCTACCCAGTGTTTAAAGTCATTGCATTCACAGAAATGTTCCCATGACACTGACCATCGGTGTCTTGGAGACTGTCTGATGGTAATATGGTCTAGTCCCCTGTGCAAGGCTGGAAATTCACACATGATGCGACAGAAACACAGCATGAGCTTGATTCATGCCAAGGGAACAAGTGGTCCCTTCTCTAGGAAGTTTACATCCTTAGAATTGGCATTTGGTCAAAGATGGGCAATCTTAATAATGAAGAAACCCAACTCCTATCACCCTGTGGGGTGATACAAAAATTCCATTCCAGACTCTCCATGGGGGCCAGGAAAATTCATGCTTATTTCATAAGAAACACAACTTAGAGCTACGAATCATCCCTTGACCTAGTCCAAGGGGACAATTCATGCTTGTTTCATAAGAAACACAACAACTCAGAGCTATGAATAATCCCTCAACCTAGTCCAAGCATCTGTTTATGTGGGACTTTTTCACTTGAACCCAAGGTCAAGGCGACCTTACATTTTAAATTTGGTCCAGTGGCAAGTTTTTGTTGGGAGAGATGGAGGGCCCCTTGTCACAACTATTGATCTTAATTAAATTTTTGAACACTGAGTATTAATCAAATTGAAGAATGGAGAGATGATTCAAAAAAAATGAGGGCCCCCCCCATGCCCATGAAAGCTCTACAGAACCTGACTTTTCATCAAGTGTGAAAAAAAACTAGCTCACCCATTGCTGAGCAGGAATAAAAATTCTTGATGACACTCATTTTAGTCTCCTAATCTCTCCTCTGTGGAAAGGGATGGATTGTTTGCATTTTTCTGGGTCTGGTAATGTCTCATATTTTTAAGAGCCAATGATGTACAGAAAAAAAGAGAAAGACCCTAAGGAAAAAAAAAATCCCACTGTCTTCCCTGAAATTGGGCCATGAACTGATTCTAACATCACATTATCTATCTTCAGTCCCAGAACTCAATGTTGCAAAATCCCTATGAACCAAATACCATTAACCAACTGCCATCCCCACCAAAATCTCCATCTGCCTAAAAGATGTCTCTTTCCTGGAAAATGGTCCCCTTCCCTGGGACATAATCTCAAGCCTCCTGAGTCCATACAGAAACTCTACATAGAAAGGCCAGCAAGAAAATTTAAGGGTCTTTTGGGGTTTGCTAGAATGAGATTCTGTCCCCTAATCCCAGTTCCAGCCACACATGCTCATAGCTGGAATCAAGTAGTCAGTTTCCTGATTTGAAAAGTACATAACAGCAAAGATTTTACTAGGCTTTTTCCCAACATAGAAGTACAAGGCAAGAGTACGTTCAAGGATATTCCCAGGCACAAGGATGAAAGTGGACCCATTCCTCATACCATATACAAAAATTAACTCAAAATGGATCAAAAACCAAATGCAAGAACTAAAACTATAAAATTAAGTACACTAGGTATAAATCTTAGCAACCCTGGATGAGGCAATGATTTCTTATATATTATGCAAAAAGCACAAAACAAAATTTTTATAATTTGGGATTCAAAATTTAAAACTTTTATGTGTCAAAAGGCACCGTAAAGAGAGTGAAAAGATAGCCCAAAGAAAGAGAGAAAATTTTTGCAAGTCAAAAATGACAAATGTCAAGTGTCCAAAACATGGATTTCAAAAATGTCACAACTCAACAAAAAAGATAAATAGGGCAAAGATTGGAATAGACCTCTCTCTAAACAAAATCTACAAATAGCCAATAGGCACATAAAAAGACACTCTATGTTGAGGTGTGAGGGACATACGAACCAAAACCCAAATGAGACAGCACTTTACACCCATTAGCATGTCTCTAGTGAAAAAGGTGAACAGACAGAAACCAGCAAGTGTTGGTGATGATGTGGAGGTACTGGAACCCTCAGACCTTCCTGTTCAGAATGTAAAAGGATTCAGCACTGTTAAAAAAAAATTCAGTGGGTCCTCAGAATGTTAACATAGAGTTACCATATGACCCAATAATTCCCCATTAAACACCTCTCTATCAAGGGAAGTGTTAAGTACAAGGTTATACTCAAACCAAGGTGGCTGCTGGCTGGCTTTGGGGCAGGAAGAGTCAGGGGCTGCCAGTGTGTAAATGCTCAAGAAGAAGAAAATCTGTCTTATTGGCAGCTGGGTAAACTTGGGCTCTGATCCTGGAGGGTTTATAGTGAGGCTGTGGTCTTGGGACTATGACACAATAGGCAAGGATTAAGATCTGGGAAGCAGAGATCCCTGAAGTAGACTGAGTCTCAAAATCATGGTGCTGTGGCAGGGTCTTCTTTGTGTAAGACAGATAAAAGGACTACAAGCCCCACTACTGAGACGCATCAAGGGAGAAGTAGGGTAGAACAACAGAATTCTCCATAGCAAAGATGGTACAGACTGCGAGGGCAAGTCCACTTTCCCTTTGGCATGACTCTGGGCCACATGCATGAGGTAAAATGTTATGGGTGTTTGATAGAGTGAGATCCCTGGGTCCTAGGGCTTGGGAGGTTGTAGCACCTAGCTCCATCTTCTAGAGGAGGCCCAAAGCAGAACGTCTGGGATGGAAGGAACACTTCCCTCTGCTCACCTGGCTTTCCCCAAAGATGCAACTTCATTGACTGTGTTGGCCAAACTTAGAGGAAAGGGCCCACCATGGCTGGAAGACAACTCCATGAAATGTGCTTGGAATATCTAGAGGCATCAAAAGACTTTGGAGTCTTGTCAGGGCTCACACTGACCTTTATGGATTAGGGTAATCAAAAATTCTGAGAACTCATCTGATATTTGCACCTCAAACTCAAATTATAGGAAGGAAAGACTTTTTCAGACTCTTTCATGTTTGCTGGAAGGCTTTGCAAATGGTGTATGTCTAAGAATGAAGAAGAATGTCTAGCAGGCAGAGACCGCCAGAGTTTGAGTGCGACCTCTTGGCTTGTAGAGCTGAATCTGTCCCAAATTATTCCATGCATGCATTTCCCAAGACAACAAACAGATGTTCTATGAGCAAAGAATTCTAAAGTCGAGATTGGACCACATTGGGTTAAACCAAGTTATATTGGTTTCTTCTGGGTACATGATAAATCTCCCAGAAGGCACATAATAGACAAGTCTTTGGTAAGGAATCTAATTACATAAAGTTCCATGGAACGCATTCGTAGGAAACATTAGGAAGTAAAAAAGGCATTTCACTTACTTTGAAAGACTTTGAATGGAAAAGAAAAATACACCATCATCACCACTATCAATGTCTCTTGAGGTCTTTACTTTTATAGACTCCATTCAGCCTGAAATGGGCAAGTTCCAGTAGGGACTGCTAACTTTCAATCACGATAAAAACTTTCCCCTAGTATAATGAAATCACGTTAAGCCATGCTTTCTTTTCCTTATTCAGGAGAAATGGATTAAAACACATCAGCCCCTTCCTATATTTGAAACAGCCCCTACAGCCCATTCTCCCCCATATGATTTTTCTAGCAAACAAATTAAAAAAAAAAAAAGTGGATTTTATGCCTAATGAATGCAGTCGAAACCCGACTCCGTCACTGCACAATGCAGTAAAAGTAATGGGCTTAGACTGTACACATGTAAGTGATAGAAGTAAATGGAATAAAAGAAAGAGTGCCAGGATTAGACGAGGAAAATAGTGCAACTTGAGTAGACAAGAGGAATTTGCTGAGCTTACCAAGAGTCTTCTAAACTAAAATATTGTGTTTTGAGCCCATAGTAGACTCTTAAAAAAATAAAGAATGAATGAACAGCTGAAGAAAGTAAGGATCAACTACCCAGGGAGGATTGTATTCCCTGGGCAGCAATAATAAATCTTTTTTTTTTTTTTTAAAGGGTAAACAACGGAGTCTGCGGGTGATGGGATCAACTTTATTTTTAGAAGAATGCATTGACTTGTATTTTCTCATTGGTTTTGCACCAGGATCCCTTGGAGGAGGAAGAGAAGATATAGTTTTCCCCATGTGTTTGATCCATTATTTTGCCAGCAAAACAGCCGTGTGAGGCTCTCAGGGAAGAAGGTGTCCCAAGAATGAGCAAATGACAAGTCGCAGAAGGTTACAGCAGGGACAAAGAGACCTACAATAAGGGAATAGAATCCCAAGGGGATTAAATGGTTTACCCAGGGTCATGTGCTAACTGGTTTGGTTTTAGCAATATCATCTGAACCCGTATCCTCCCACTCTGGACAGAACAGCTGTGCCCATCAAGGAAAGCAATCACGCCCACTGATTTGTAGTGTGGTCATTTAAAAAAAAAAAAGAAAAAGAAAAAGAGAAACATTGACAAGTGAGTTGGCTACAGAGAGAGCCAACAGGGTAGTAAAAAGGCTCAAGTCATGTCTTTAAGAGAACAGTTAGAAAACTGAGTCTGCATGGCTTAAAAAAACATCTAGGGCATGAGTGCCGAGATACGTTCATAGCACTCAAGTATTTGAAGGGTTAATGTGTGGACAAAGGGGCATTAGAGTGAGAGGCTGAAGATAGATCCAGATGCCCTATGAGGCAGATGTGCCCAGCAGGGTTGAGATGAAAATGCTCGGGTGGCAGGATGAGAAGATAGGATCCCTATGGGGTTGTTCACATGCTTTGGGTCCACGGAAACAGTATAGTTCAGTGTATGAGCTCTGGGTTAGACGGGTGGCTCAAAGCAAGCTCCCAGCCACGACCATCAACACTTGCTAGCTGGGGTCCCTTGGACTTGGGGTCCCTGTGGACAAATTACCTAATCTTTGAGCGTCAGTTGCTTTACCTGCAAACGGGAAGTTATAGTACCTATCTCAGGGGCTGGTTCTAGCCTTTAGTAGGGAAAGACATATAACCTGTTTCATTCAGTGCCCAGCATGGGATGCCACAGATGTGTACTGATTACATAAGTGGATGTCCATTTAATGAATGGATCATGAAGGACAAAATTGTTGAATACGCAGCATTAGGAGTATCAGGAGCTCGACGAAAACAAACATCTCACGTGCAGGTCCAAGGATGAACGGAAAGATGTGTGCAGCTCCCACTCCCCCTGAGACCTTCGTAAAGAGACAACGTGTCTACTGTCTACTCACGGGATCAATTCCTGTGCTGGATTATCCTTGGACCAAATGTTCTCTAAAATCCTTCCCAGTTCTTAAATACCATGAGAATAAAACATGTCAAATGGTCTAATTGTAGAAGTCAGGAAGTTTCTATTCCTCCAGGGCAATAGGAAAGGTCATGGAACTGGAATCATGAAGCGGCTTCTTTCTAGAAAAGGAACGAGGAGTCCTTCTCCCACTCCTTTCTCCCGTTTTTTATTGAGGACAACTGAAGAGCGCTTTGTTTTCGTACCTTTCTCTAAAAGAACATGGGGCGCCCTCTCTACAATTCCCAGAAAGTACACAGGAGATTTCTTATTGCCTGTTTTATTCCTCCCACCCTCGGGGCCCCTCCCCAAGAAATACACCCAGGGACTGCAAGAATCTGCAAGATATGAATTATGGTCTTTGACAGTATTTGGTCTTCTTCCAGTTCTGCTTTGGATCTTTGACCTCGCTGTGAAAAAAGAGAAACTTGTTTTGAGCGAGATGCCGAAATAGGTTTTCAAATTGTGCCACCTCCTGGTCAAATATGGAAACCAACATGGCGGATGCCTTGCCTGTTTCTCCCACAACAAGTCTAACCCGTCAGGGAGGCTGGCCAGGAAGGGCTTCTTCTCTTCTCTACAATTTCATCCAGGCCTCCTGGGTGGTAACAGCTTGAACTGCGTTCAAAGTAAGCCACGGGAAACAGTTTCAAAAGTTTAGTGCTTATTTATTTGGAAGTCCATGTGCCTTTTTAAGAATAATTACCCATTATGCTCAGAGGTAGGTTCCACCGCTGGGAAGGGAAATTGGATGGGGACCTTTCCAAAGTGCTCTCTGCTGCCAATGTCATCAGATAGATAAGCCATTTGTTTTTAGTTGTCTGAACGTACTCAAAACGACTTTTGTGTCTCTGATAAGAAAGATGAAGAGAGAAAACCGGGATCCAGGATCTGAAATTCCCCTATCTACTAACGGGCATACCTTGTTCATTTTACCTCAGTTTATGGTGTTTTGCAGATACTGCATTTTTTTTTTTTTTTTTTTTTTTTTTTTACAAATTGAAGGTTTGTGGCAACTGTGTGTTGGGCAAATTTATTGGTGACATTTGTCTGACAGCACTTGCTCACTTCTCGTCTCCGTGTCCCGTCTTGGTAATTCTTGCTCTATCTTGTCTATCTTGAACTTGCTCACCACGATCCTCTGTGTGATGAGCTGACTGCAAGCTCAGATAACCGGTCAGCATTTTGGGGGGCAATAGAGCACCTTTTAATCAAAACATACGTGTTTTTAGAGATAATGCTGTTGCACCCTTTAAACGCCACCGTGTGGTACGGACATAAATTTTCTATGCACTGAGAAACCAAAATATTCCCCTGCCTCCCTTTATTGCGATTACTATTATGATTGAAGGTTGACCCAGGATACAGGCACACGAGCCGTTCTAGAGAAACCCCATCATTTCAGCACCACGAGCTTTGGGTCTGACCCTTATGCAAGACCTTTTCTCCATCCAAACCCCCAGGATTCCATTTGAGCCTCTGCCCTGAGCCCAAAAGTCAAAAGATCGAGTGACGTCCTTGGACTCGCATCTTAATCTAAGCCCATGTCTGTGGAAAGAGGGCAAGGGAAAAAATGAACCTTGGTGAAAGTGTCCCCGAATAACAAAGTTTCTTCATGAAGATCAAAAAAAAAAAAAAAAATCTAGATTAAATCATCCGTTCCAGCCTTCCCAGAATGACACGGCAGAGAAGGAAGACAACTTTACCTGGGAGACAGACAACTCTACACCCACCAACACTACGCTTCATGGGAGACCAGAACCTTAAGGAGACAAACCCAAGACTTGGCATCCCGAGGCACAACACGAAGGGCTCCCATCCCCGGGTTTGTCTCAGTAGCCCCTTCAAACCAGCTCTGAAACCCGGGGATATTCCCCAAACTCCCTGTTCAGTGCCCCTCTTGATGAGAGCGCAAAGGGAAGAAGGGTGCTCTTCGAATGAGCATCCTGGGATAGGCTGCTTTCACCAGAAGAAAAGTCAGAGCATTTTTTGAATCTGAAATAGGTCGTCTTGTAAGGCGCACTGACAGCGGATGCCAGAGACGGTGTCTTTCAGAGAGCTGGCATGGGACCACCTGTTGGTATCTTTTAGGGCAGAAAGCTGACAGCATGGTTTTTTGAGGAAAACAAATATTTCCGAAAATAGCAGTATGAAGGAGTTACTCTCCACAAAACATGTCACTATAGATGCTTTCCAAAAAAGTGTAATATGAAAACACCGCTGGTGTACATAGGCTTTGGTAAGTACATGATTTGTCATAAGGTAGATCTTTGGACTACAGCTGTATACTGCTTAATAAAAAGTTTATATGAAAACTTCAGTTTGTAAGTGTTTTTTCAGGAACATATAAGGTACTGGTTGGTGTAATTCAGCATTTCCCAGAGTTGGTTCCTTGGGGCGTCATCATTCCCTGAAGATGTTGGCCAAAACAGTGTCTGCATCGAACGAGTTGGAGAAATTGTGTTCTATCTGCCTTTAAGAGACTCACGATGTGCATAAGCTCCTGAAGAACGAGAAATCTGGAGGTTAAGGAAAATTTTTTTAACGGATGAAATTTTATTTAAAAAAACTTCGAACGTTAAATTCGCTTTGCGTCAAAACTTTCAACCTTCATGGACCAAGAAATACTCATATAAGGAACACCCAATAAGATATCTAGGGCCCAGAGCCCTATAAGGAACGGACCATAAGAAACTTTGCTCATAGAACGAGCAGGTATGCGAGGGATTTGTTGATGGTGATGATGATTTCCTAGAAGCCGGACGGATGGACCTCAATATCAGGACCACTGTGCCGTTGCTATGTGACCATGAAAGCACAACTCTCCACGTTCCAGGAAATGACAATAGCGTGTTGTTATGACAACCACAAAATCAGCTTCCCTATAAACAATTCAGGACACAAATCGACCCAGTAGTATGCAGAGAGCTGGATTCTAAGTGGGTATAGGAACACTCTGCGTCAGGAAATCGCCAAGAATTCTCGCACTAGAGTTCACTCTTCCAAAAACAAACTGGATCCCTATGTCTTCTGCGCCGAAGGACAACACGTGGGTTGGGGGGCGGCTTGCAAAGACCCCTCCAGCCTTCAGTTCATACCTCGTGAACAGTAAAAAAACAGTAAAAAAAGAAATCCATCATGTGCTACTTTTTGCTGCCTTTCCTAGAAATTTACATTTGTATGGAAACTTTTTGTACTTCTTACTTCTGGGTGTTTCCTGGTTGGGTGGGGGCAGGTGAAGTGTGTTCCATAATCATTGTCTGGGGATTCGCAAATGGGTTTCTCTGAACCAGTTGAAGGTTGAGCAAATTTCCCCTGAGAAATGCAATCTGCTTTGCCTCTCGAGAGCGCTAAGTCCTAACTAGGTCACTTTCTCCCCTCCGCTTGACCTTTATCTCCCACAGAGGCTTCCTCTGGACTTGGTACTTTGTATTTTGCTACTTTAAGCAAAAAAAGAAAAGAAAAGAAAAAAAAGAATAAACACCATGCCCTGAAAACCTACTCTGGGTTTCTTTAAACACACAAATTGTACTAAATGATCCTATAAGGAGACTTTTCACATGCTGTTGGGAAAGGAGATCTCATCTCTTTCCCACTGAGAAGCACAAACTGGTGTGTCATCTACCAGAGAGAAGGTCATCTGACCAAGAGGTGCTCTTTTCAGTGAAGGTCAGAGAGGAGCTACACTTCCGGTTTCATGAACACAGTCTTTCTTTTCATGTGAGGATGAGAGACCTGATCTTTCCAGTCCTTTTCCGCTCTGCTATGGGAACATTTATACACAGTCAAGGGGGCGTCCATGGTCACTTCTGCCCACACTGACAGGTGATTCCTGATCATAAATTGCTACCACCATGAAGCAAGACAAAGTAAGAAATTTGAGATGGGGGCGGGGGTGGGGGGGAGTCAAGAGACCAAGATAAAATTCAAAGACCTATCTTGGACCCTCTACCAAGAAGATGTCCTGCCATCTGTCACTAAGTCCTATACTGTTGTATATCTTGAAGATACTGTTGGACTTTTCCGAAGAAGTTCCTGCCGGTTTCTTTGAGTTCCCACCTGTCTCCAAGGACCTGTGCAATTAGGAATATTCTAGAGAACAGATGTGCTCATCTCACGGATCAAGCCCTTGCTAGAGTATGTCTTCATCTAGCTGCAATTCAGGTGAAAACCTCAGAAGAGTTAAATGTCCGTCATTTGCAGGGTGTGGAGGCACTGTTTGCTTTTCTTTTTAGGATTCTGAAACAAACAAACAAAACAAACAAACAAACAAACAAACGGGATTCAAAAGCTGAGAGGAGGCTATGGGATAAGATTCTGCCAAGTAAATTTACCACCCCGTCCCCCTAGAATTTTGACTCTTCAAGAGTTCCGGAAGGCTCTATCTCACTTCCTGGGCTTGAAGTATTGAGATGGCCAGAGTTCCTTTTCAATAAGGTATCCATTCTCCTCAAGATTTAAAATCTAAGCCTTTGAGGCATGGAGTATGAGGCAGGCCTCCTGCCGAAGGAAAGAGAACTCTGGTCCAGGAACGGGACAGCACAATCCTTAACCCAAAATAGAGATTGTGGTTGTCACTTGGTCTTATGAGAGCCTGAATTCCCAGCTGTCACTATGAAACCTTCTTCCTTCCGGGCATCTAGGGTTTCTCATCCTCACATCTCCCGTCTTCTTTCATTCTATCCCCTTCTTCCTTAATGCAACCCTCAACTCTGGCCAAGGAAGCTGAAGGAACCAATTCTAGCAATAACCAAGTGAGTCATCGATGATTCCTCCCTTCCGGGGGGCGTTTGTGGTCATTCCTGAACCCAGATGATTTCCTTGGATGTAGCTACTTGGCTTTACCGAGGTGTTTGAAATAGTATAGGCGTTTTAGGGAAGGAGAAATGCTGCCCTCTGCGGGGTTTGTGACTCTTCAGCATCTCCTAGGTTACCACTGGGGAGCGTGGCACATTCATTCCTCTTTTACGGATTGTTCACTCTTGTCTTCTTTGACTTTAAAACTAATACAGCTGGAGTGCCTGGGTGGCTCAGTGGGTTAAAGCCTCTGCCTTCGGCTCAGGTCACGGTCTCAGGGTCCCGGGATCAAGCCCCTCATCGGGCTCTCTGCTCAGCGGGGAGCCTGCTTCCTCCTCTCTCCCTGCCTGCCTCTCTGCCTGCTTGTGATCTCTGTCTGTCAAATAAATAAATAAAATCTCTAAAAAAAAAAAAAAAATTTAAATAACAAAAATAAAACTAATACAGCCAATGACAATCTTATTGACCAGAATGTCTTCTGCACACATTTATTGCTCTAGTGGAAAAGGAGAGACAAGGCTAAGAAACATACTTGAAGTTCCTTTCTTTTTTTTGGTGGGGAGGGCAGATCCAACCCATTTTTCCCAGATCAAGTCCTCATGAAGATGTTTGAGTTTCCCCGGTATTATGGGGGACGCATGGGAACCCCGAGCTCAATCATTAACCTAGTTATCTCATCTCTCCCTTTTTTTTTTTTTTAAGCAGGGAAACCTGAGTTTGTAATTCTGAGTTTTAAGCAGGGAAACGTGAGTTTGTAGTTCTGTTCGTAGAAGAGAGAGAGAGAGACACCTGGTCACGTGTCCATATCAAGATGCATCCGCTGGTTGGTCATTAGTGGGTTTTTTCAAACAGAACGTTCTCCTTCACCTGCTCTGTTTCTCCTTTAGCCGTCTGCCTGTTGAGGCCGGGACTCTGCCCATAACCTCTCGTCTCGCTACACTCACACACAGCCGGGCTCCTCAGGTTTTGGCCTCAGCTTCCAGAGGCTGCATTTCTTTTCCTTATTCTCTCCCCATCAGATGGGCGAGCCTCTCCATCACGTCCTCCCCTTCCACACTCCTTCCTTATCTCCCTTCCTCCTTCCCTGTAGCAAACACCAGCCAGGCCTGCAGAAAGCCGACCGAGGAGCTCCCGAAGGGAAATCTTTAGGAAGGCATTTCAGAACTCGCATCCTGCTTCACACGCTTCCCCGGCCAGGGCTCGGGGGACAGGGCAGTTGCAGCTGGAAGGGGCGAGAAGGCAAAGCAGGCGTTTTGCACACACAACTCTCAGTGAAGACGGGGCCCAGGTGTGGATGCCGCTTCTAGCTTCAAAAGGCAGGGATGGTGGGGAAACCCCATGGAGCATCCCTGAAGACAGTTCTGCGTGGCGGTGTTCTCATGATGGAAATAGTCCTAGAGGAGCCAGAGAGTTGGAAAAGGAAGGCATGGTGTTGGGGAGGGGGACAGTTTTCTCTCTGGAGGAAAAACAACGGTGCTAAAGGTAAGCTATGAACAGAGAGCAAAATGGGGCAGCCTGACAAACACAGGCCAAAAAATAGCACTAATAAAAGGATTTGGGGGGAGAGCGGTGGACAATCCCCAGTCTCAAAACAAGGGACGGGGGAGGCATACATTTATTCGCTGAGTCTCTGATGGTCAGTCTGGGACCTCCGCTAAGGCCAGACCAGAGTTACGCTAATAATTGCAGCAATAACATATACTCTTGCTTTTGTAAGGTTTATTCTTTCTTTAAAACAATACCAAGTGGGGCACCCGTGTGGCTCAGTCAGTTAGCGTCTACCTTTGGGTCGGGTCATGATCCTGGAGTTCTGGGACCGAGTCCCACGTCGGGCTCCCTGCTCGGTGGAGAGTCTGCTTCTCCCTCCTCTCTTCCCACACCCCACTCCTTTTCTCTCTCTCTCTCAAATAAATAAAATCTTTAGGGGCGCCTGGGTGGTTCAGTCCATTAAGCGTCTGCCTTTGGTTCAGGTCATGACCTCAGGGTCCTGGGATCGAGCCCCGCATCCGGCTTCCTGCTCAGCAGGGAACCTGCTTCTCCCTCTGCCTGCTGCTCCCTCTGCTTGTGCTCTATTTCTCTCTCTCTCTCTCAAATAAATAAATAAAATCCTTTTTTAAAAAAATACCTAGCAAATGTTGATAATTACATCTGTTATATTTATCCTTTGTATTTTAATAAACTCCACGGCTTATGTTTAGTTGCTATATAGATTGAATGTTTATGTCCTCCCAAAAGTCACATATGAAATCCTGATGCTTAACACGACGACAGTAGAAGGGGGCTCTGGGAGGTTCTTAGGTCATGAGGGTGGAGCCTGGGCATGCGGACTTAGTGCTGTGATGAAAGAGAACCACGGAGGGCTCCCGCACTCTGCCTGCCACATGCGGACACCCAGCGAGAAGACAACCAGCCATCTGAGAACAGAGACGAGGACCCTCACCCAACACGGAATCTGCGGGGGCCTTGATCTTTGGTTTTCCATCCTCCAGAACCATGAGAACTAGATCTCTGATGGGTAGGAGCCTCCCATCTGTGGGATTCTGTTGGAGCAATCTGAACAGACTTAGAGGACCATAGCTTAGTAGCTTAGTAACCCAGGGAAAGCTCTAGGAGCTGTACAGACCTAAAGCAAGGACTGGGTACGCGGTGGTGACGAGGGAACCAAGGCAGGCTGAGGACAAAGCGGAAGCTGACACCCCACAATCCACCGCCCACCCCGAAGGTGGAACACGTGTGACATTCCTTATGCACTCCCGGCTGTCCTAAAGCCAAGGGAAGGGAAAGCAAAGGGTTAACTTAGGGAGACTCCAGTCCTGCAAGACAGTCTTAGTGATTTACAAGAAAAAAGCCTTCTTATCAATAACCCAACTTCCAGAAGGAAGATCCCAACTGTCTTAACGTTAATGCTTGATAAGAGGGAAAAACCACCTTAACTGGACAATGGAGGCAAGGCCTCTACTATCTTGTAGGTCTTCTTTAGCTACGAAGTTCTTTGGAAAACCCCCCTTTTCCTCACCCCCACTCCCCAGTATATAATCAGTCACCCCTCACAACGGCAGTGCAGCTCTCTCTGCCCACAGGTCCTGTCCATGTTATAAAACTACTATTTTGCACCGAAGACGTCTCAAGAACTCTTTCTCGGCCGTCGGCTCTGGACCCCAGCTCACCAACACCCCCTCACCCTCATTCAGAAACTACATCAGGAGCATCAACTCACATTACCAGCATAGTAACCTTGAGCACACTCTTTTCAAACTGGTACCAGCCCTTCATACAGGAAAGCATTGTTTAATGAAGCGTTCACTCCCGTTACCTCTGGGGGTAGGTGTATATTAGGGAAAACATACATATTTGTGTCACGGGGAATTCAAAAAGCTTGAAAGCCAGAACCTTAATGCAAAGAAGCCTTTGTCTACTGGTTACACACATTCAAACCTATTATATGATGATTAAACTCCACGATCATGGAAACCGAAGAGAAAAGAGAATTTCAAAATGTCAAATGATTAAAATTATCATCAACTTGCAGGTCCACACACTTGCAAGCAGATAATGAATGGTTTAGGCTTAGAAAATCCTGAAATGTCTGGTTTATTACTTCGCTAGGGCTGCCATAACAAAATACCACAAAGTGGGGGGCTTAAGCAACCAAAAAGCATTTGCTCACTATTCTGGGGGCCAGAAGTGGGAGAACAAGATGGCGGCAGGGATGGTTTCTTCTGAAGCCTCTCTCCTTGGCTTCCTAGATGTCTTCTTCTCTGGGTGTCTTCACATGGTCTTTCTCCCAGGTCTGTCTGATTCCTAACCTCTTCTTCTTGGAACGACACCAGTCATTAAATTAGGACCCACCATAATGACCTCACTGCAACCCAACCACCCCGCCAAAGGCCTTGTCTCCATAGTTACAACATAAGAATTTGAGGGGGACACACATTTCAGAGACATGTTTAGAAACTCGAGTTACACACCAATTAGTAGGATCTATAGAGGTGTTGTACCTTCCACCTCTCTCTTAACTGCTTCTGTGGGATTTTCCTGCATCTGCCATCTGGCCAGGGAGCCCCAATTAAGATCCAAGGTCGTCTTTTTCTCTTTCCAGCAGGAACCAACCATGGTGAGGTGGGAGAGCTAGGTTCTTATCTCATGGAATCGAGGAATGAATCTCACAGACAAAGTAGAGTGAGTAAGGTAATAGAGTTTTATTACACAAGGATACAGGAAAAAAAAAAAAAAAAAGCTCTCAGGAGTGAGCTTCCACCCCACACTCTCTTCAAACTGACCAGGGGTCTCATGGCCGTATCATTCTCATGATGTCTTAGCTTGAGTAAGGTCTGGTGATCACATCTGTAATGGCTTTTTTCTTCTTTGGGGTCTGGTCATTCTTTGTTGGTCCCAAGGGGACTGCCATGAAAAGACCCCAAGACCCCACTTCTGATGCTCAGGGCATCAGGTCTGGTTTGTTCCCTTATCTCTGGCTTCCTTATGCCCTTCGCATTCCTGGGATTTCTGTCAGCCTGATCCTCTAGCCCCTACCTATCTCCCCCTACCTAGCCCCGCTGGTCCCCTAGTCAAAGAGACCTTTCAGATGTATATCAGCGGGTCACATACTTGGGGGACGATTATCAACATGTATCTTGTTGCAGGGGAAGGGGTAGAGATAGAGGAAGTTTCCAAAGGAATTCTTATATGTTAAAGTAGACTTACAGGATCCTGGGGGTTGGGTTAGGGTTGCCTTTTGCCCTTAGTTAAGTGTCCAAATCCAGGCAGCTGAGTCCCTAGAGGAATGTCACTCTGTCCACCTCAAGGACTTGTCAGTGGGCTGCAGCTAGTAAGGAAAGTGAATAGCTTTTCTTCTGCCTTTGTTCCCACATCAGTGGGATTCGTGATGATCTCCTGTCCTCCTCCTCTGTGTTTTCTGAGGGTCTGCACAGGAGGGATTCGCAGTCTTTGGGGCTGCACATGCCTCGTTCAAACATCATATCGATGTGGGAAACAAAGGAAGAAGAAAAGATATTAAATGTTCTTATTACCTACAGCCCATCAACAAGTCCTTGAAACAGGCAGAGAGACCTTCCTCTAGGAACTTAGCTGCCTCAATGTTAATACTTTGCTAAGGGCACAAGGCCATCTTAGCCCCGCCCCCAGGACCCCGTGAGTCTACTCTAACGTATAAAAATGCCATTGGAAACTTCCTTTATTTCTAAGGCCCCGAGATACATGTTGGCAATCATCTTCCAAGCATATGACCCACCGGTATACATCTGAAGGGTCTCATAACCCAGGTTTTATTAGATGGTCATAACTGACCCTTTCCCCAAAATAGCTAACCTCTCAAGGTCCAGAAACCCTTGCTTCCAAAGTTCCTTAGAGACTTACACTCTCCCTAATCCCCTTCCAACTTGAAAGTATATAATGGGCTGCTCCTTGTGACCCCCATGCAACTCTTTCTGCCCACGGGTCCTGTCCCTGTGCTTTATTTAATACAACCAACTTTTTGCAGCAAAGACGTCTCAAGACATCTTCTTTCTTGGATGTTGGCTTCAAACCCTAACGTCTTTCCTACATCAATATGAGGTAAACAGTCATCAAAGCAGAAGTCTTTTATATATATACATGTATATAATATATATGTGTGTGGGGGTATATACATATGTGTGTGTGTATATATATATATATATATATATATATATATATATTTTTTTTTTTTTTTTTTAAGTCAAATGGGAGACTTGCACAGAGTAACCGTTTCACTCTGCGGGATGCTCCCTGGCAGAAAGCTCGACACTTCTCTTCTTCTAGGAGTGCTGGACTGAAGTCATCAGCCTTTAAGCACCAAGGGTGCCACTCCTGAGAAGCCACACCAGCCTTTTGAACTTTGCCTTATACTGCAGGGCAAAGAATTCTGGTGGGGGAATTGCACCTGTATGCAGACCCATAAGTATCAAGCTTGGGAAAAGACTCTATTTGTTATGAAACATATTCACAAACAGATTTCAAGCTGATAGCAACACATCAGAATTGAACACAATGTTACAAAAAAGAACTAGCCATGACAATACACTGATATGAACCCGAGTGTTGCTAGAGTCACGTAACCATGCAACAAGTGAAGAATAATCCATACTGGTCATGTTAAAAAATAGATTTTTTCACCTGTGCTAATGTTGCTGGAGAGGCAGAGGACAGGTTGCTCCAAGATGAGTCACTTTGGCATAAAGATTCGTTGGAGGAATGGCTGGGTGGCTCAGTCGGTTAAGTGTCTGCCTTCAGCTCAGGTCATGATCCCAGGGCCTGGGATGGAGCCCCATGTCAGGCTCCCTGCTCAGTGGGGAAGCCTACTTCTTCTCCTTCTTCAGGTCTCTCTGCTTGTGATCTCTCACTCTCTCGTTCTGTCAAATAAAATCTTAAAAAGAAAAAAAAACGGTTATTTAATCAAACACTGATCTAGGTGTTGCCGTGAAGATGTTTTGAGATGAGGTTAATGTCCACAATCAGTTGACTTTATAGGTATAGGAGATCACCCTGGTTGGGGTGGGTGGGCCTTGTCAAATCAGTTGAAGGCCTTGAGAACAAAAACCAAAGTTTCCCAGAGATGAAGAAATTTTGCCTCAAGACTGTAACATCAGTTCCTGCCTGAGTTTGCAGCCTGTGGGCATTTCCTACATGTTTCAAACTCATCATTCTCTCCAACTGTGTGAGCCAATTCTTTAAAATCCCCCAAGAGTATACATACATATTCTATTGGTTATGTCCTTCTGAACAAGCTTTCTGAACGAGTACACTGCGTTTTGTTCAAAAGAATTCAGGATGTCCTAGAGGTAGCCCAGGCCTTACTGTTCAGCTTGTTGCAGAAGGGAACCAGTCCGGCTGCATCCATTCTCCAATGGCTAAACAGGGCCTGCAGTGCTCACTTACAACTCAAGGTGGCGCTCTTGCTCTACTCAAAAAGCTCAGGCTTCGCTGTTGCCCGCCCCATCTCCCAGGTTTTTTTCTCCCTCAGATTCCAAGACTACCCAATGACTCAGCAATGGGAGCAAAGGAATTATAAAATTCTGACAAAGGATACTGCCTACGTGCTCAGTGTGCACAAGCCTGCCATCACCAACTTAAAAAAAAAAAAAAACAAGAAAGCACTTTTTAGATTAGATGAGTCCTTTCTTGGAAGTCCCATCCTTGGGTAGGATTTAGCATGCTCTAAGCAAATAATCCCTTGGGCAAGTCCCACAAAAGGCCCAGTGAATAAGAGAGCCCCAGGGCTCATGGAAAAGGAGACTACCAAGCTGGCTGGAGGTTGGCTGGCCGTTTTGTCATCCTGCCTGCTGATTGTTCTAGGTTTTGTGTCTTTTCACATCTGAAGGGTTGTCCTTTGGCGATGAAAGCTGCTATCACCCAGGGGTGCAGCACCTACGTGTTCCTGCACCCCAGGCTTGATTCAGCCCGACCCCAGGACGTCAGCAGCCCAGGTCTGGGCGGGAGGCTCTGAGGTCAGCCCCAGACCCTGTCATTAGGCCACGTCCTTGACCCCAGAGCACGGAACAGGTTCACAGCATAGGCTGTTAAACCCTTGCAAGATTTTGTAAGAAAAGTTGGGGATGGCTTTACTTTCTAAATTTCTGCTTTGCATGGGAGGGAACAGAACCAGGTGTGTTGAGTGATCCTGCAAAGGTCACCCAGTAATTCAGAATTAGAACCATGGCACTTGACCTCTCAGGGTGGCTGGCTTCTGAGTGTCTACGCCAAAGTCTCTCTGCTGCCACTGATCCTTTCCTCGTGCGTCTGGTATCTGTTTGGTTCTTATTTAAAGTATACACATTCATCCAAGGATGCAAATCCACTCCTGTGTTTCTGTAGGTGTGAGCCATGTGCCAACGATGTGTTACCAGCGTAACCCAAAGTAGAAAAATCACCTACCTCTCGCATCAGAACCTGACTTTTAAAATATACACAGTCTCCCTCTTAGAGATACACAGCTCAGGAGAGCCGTGGAGAAACCCTGAAAAATGCTGTCAAAAATAAGCATCTTGGGGTGCCTGGTTGGCTCAGTGGGTTGGGCTTCTGCCTTCGGCTCAGGTCATGATCTCAGGGTCCTGGGATTGAGCCTCGCATCGGGCTCTCTGCTCAGCAGGGAGCCTGCTTGTCCCCTACCCTGCCTGCCTCTCTGTCTACTTGTGATCTCTGTCAAATAAATAAATAAATAAATAAATAAATAAATAAATAAAATAAGCACCTTAACTCTATTTAACTATGTATTTTCCAAACTTGCTTGAACCTAGAGGACTTTTTCCACAGCACCCCTCCCTTAATACTGTCGGAGTAACAGTCCCCAGAATAGCCTTTTTGGAAATGTTGAATAACATTGGTATCTCTTCACAGGATGGGATTGGGGTGTAGGCACTACCCCCCACCGAGGGGAATGCTGAAGTTCACAGGACTTGTTTTCGCAGAGTTAGTTGAATTTTCGGGGCCTCTCAGGGCACCTCCATGGTTGACAAAAGCCAAATCCCGCGGCAGTTTTCCAAGCCTGAGATTATAGAATGAGAGTAGATCTGCTGGTGTCCTGTCCTGCTTCTGAAGGGCCTGTCCCATCCCTTCAAACCACACAGGTGTCCCTACTCAAGCCCACCCCGAGTCCCCTCTGGCTGTTGTACCATTGGCATCAGAAGGGACTTCCCCTGTCCAGTCCTTTGGCCACTGTCAATCCCTTGAAAGACAAATGGAAAGACAAACTGGTAACCGAGAACTTTCCTAAAAAAGACACTCAGTTCTTCAGGTCTCCCCAGACGAAAGCCATCGCCCTGAGGCAGTCATCCTGCCTAAGTCTTCCTAAGAACACACCCTTCATCCCTTTTATTTATTCAAAAGAATGGGCAGCTTTGCAACATCGCTAGAGTTTCTACACCACCGCTGGTGGTCGTCCATAGTCACAGGAACTGGGGTGCGGCACGTCCTCACTCTGACATTGGGGGTAGCCGAAGACCTCACAGCCCATGCATGTGTTTCCCAACTCTGTGGAAGTTTCCCAGCTCATCTCAGAAAACCATCCTGGCTTAGAGGGATGAATCTGCTGGACAATGTGGTCATCCTACGCTGGGTGATTCGCTCTGACTTCTCTATGAGTCTTGAGAAGAGTTAATCTTCCCTGAGTGGCTCTTGTAGACCTTCATTTTGCAATAATAATCTTCGTGCTTCTTTAAACAATTGTCATTGCTGAGTCTGAAAGGGTAAGGGGACCTTATAGCATCAGCTCTCAGCCCCTTGTTGATCAGATACATTCTTTTAAGAACCCGCAAATTTCCCAGCTCTACTGCCACAAGGACTGTTAACATCCACTTCTAGAAACAATCCTACCAAATGTTGAAGCTTGGGATCTGAAGCAGATGGAAGAGCCTCCTTTATGAAGATCTTAAGGAATGAGAGTCCAACTCACTTAAATGACTTGAGTCCTATCCAAACAAGCTATGGGGAAACTCATCCCTTCAGACTTTGTCTGGGCCTGCCTTCTTCAGGAAGCCCTCCCTGACTACCACCCCACAGAGCTCAGTCTGATGTAGGTATGCTCCTCTCTAGGCCCTCAGCATGAGGGACAGCTCTCCATCCACCTGTGTGTGTAGCACAGAGTTTTCATGCCCCTCTCCTTGGCAGAAGGCTTAGTCGTCATTCACCTTTCTGGGTCTAGCACTTAATGGTTTACTCAACTAAACTGAAACTTCCAGGGGCACCTGGGTGGCTCAGTAGGTTGAAGCCTCTGCCTTCAGCTCTGGTCATGATCTCAGGGTCCTGGGATCGAGCCCCACATCGGGCTCTCTGCTCAGCGGGGAGCCTGCTTCCCTCTCTCTCTGCCTGCCTCTCTGCCTACTTGTGATCGCTCTCTGTCAAATAAATAAAATCTGTTAAAAAAATAAATAAACTGAAACTTCCAAGCCAAGGATTCTGGGCATTCAAGGATGGGCGATGACAGATGCTGCCCAGAGCACTTCCTACTTAACCTGCTTCTGATTATTGACAGGGCTCTTTCCCCACCCATCAGTCCCTAATGAGCTAGTTATTCTTAGGCTGGGGACACAACCTCGAAGACTGAGTGGACTCTCTCCTACCATCCTCATGACTGTTTATTTGAAAAATCTTGGGCCATATGGACTCTCAGCAACTTTCTAGATACTACTCTGTCCAGGATAAAACATCACAGGAAACCTGGAGCCTGATAACTGAGCATCTGGTCCATGAAGTTCCAGTGTCCAGTAGACAAAAAGCCACAATAACAAAACCAACTCAGTGGCCATTCGTATGCTTGGATGGTGAGTTGGGAAGCCCACATAGACCAGGGTAGAAGCTCTAGAGGAGTAAGTGATATGTTGGTGTCCATTCAAACCAATTCAAGAGAGATGATTACATATATATCTCTTTTCAACTCCATCTTCAATGGAATTAAAATCAACCATGGATTGAGTGCCCCATCCCATAAACAAACCAATGCTACACACTAGGGTTTGTTTTTTTTTTTTTAATTTTCAAGAGAGCTTTTTGTTAGATATTTACTGGCACACCCCAGGAAGAAACACACTTTCATCTTGATCAGAGTCCCTGGTGCTTACACAATTATAGACAAAGGTCTGAGTTTTGTCCCAATCCACTCCCGGGCTTGAGAACTGCCAGAATCTGACAACCCACATTAAACGGGTTCGCTTAACGTTGCCTTGGTGGCCTACAGTCCTGTCTCCTGACATGTTTAAGTCCATTCTTATAAAGGATACATCGATGTTTTCACAAATATTTTTAAGCCACCGTTACATAATACCATCCAAATTCCTATCAGGCTCCATGCGAACACAAGTTAATAATTTATGGCGAATAGATGGGGAGAAGGACAATGTTTCTAACTTCAACTTCTTGCCAGAAATAAATAAATCATGTTTTTTAATTGAATTGGATTTGAATCTTGAGAGAGGTTAGTGATTTTTGTCTGCTCCTGAGAAGGTAAGGCAGCAATGTTTCTTCATTTGCAAGGCTAGCTTTCAGAAATTGCTGTAGAGAACTCATCGATTTAGCCAGCTGAGCTGACTAACATTTATTGGTTATCAAGTACGGGCCAACAGCCAGGTGCAGGGACACTAAATTCTAATAAGACACAGACCCTGTCCTGTGGACGCTTAGTCAGAGTCAAGGGCATTCATCAAGGATGGAGGCACTTCTCTTGAAGAAACTTGTTCAAGCCAATAGTTCTCTACACCAGGTTAAAAGTCTTGACGTTTTAGCTTGGTGGGTTAAGAGCCCAGCCTCTGGGACCAGACCTTGTTCAAAACCCTGTTCTACCTCTGTGACCAGCAGTCATTTATCTGACCTCTTTAAATTTTGATTTCCTCATGCACAAAATGGGAGAAACCATAGCCTTTGTCTGTGTCTTGTCAATGAGGATTAACTGAGAAAATACATCCAAAACACGTTGAGCAATACCTCGCAGATTATAAACTTTCAACAAAAACAGCATTTACAATTCATCTTCTTCTCCTCACCCCCATCCCCCACCCCCAGGACAGAGAGAAACACAGCCAACGTCTGAGCTATGTCTACACGGCCGTTCTCTGCCGTGAAGCCATTCCCAACGGTGTGCACTCCTGAAACACAGACCATCTTGTTCTCTGCTGGTGTCCAAGACAGTCACAGTAATCACACACATTGACCAAAATAGAAAAACTCCAGAAGGTGTGTTAAAAGGGCAATGGTGAGATCATCCCAAACGTCTGTGCAAGGCCCGTGGGACAGATCCATTCTTCGGGGCTGTATTGTTCATTTGTAAATCCTTGTGTTATCACTCACGCTCCAAGGGGTCACGTTGCTTGACCCTTACGAGTCTCTGAGCTTCCCAGGGAGAGGCCTGTGGCTCTGTACAGCTGTGGAGTCCCTACGTCATCCATCATGCAATGCCACTGTTCCAAGGACATTGCCTAGACATTCTGGATATGGCCATCTGCGAAGATCAAGGATGGCTTCTCCAACCGTTCCAAGGATGCAGAAGGTGAGCTTTGCTGTTTCGCTGGCTCTTGCTGTCCATGGAACATGGCCCGTGCTCCTCCTGCTGTCAAGAGAGAAAGTACAGTATTTGCTTTTTAGCTACCTTCCCTTAGCAAAGAGACCCCACACCTCCCTCCGCTAGGGTGTGGTGCCTTAGCAAATCACCTGGAGATTCCCCGCCATTTATGCCAGAGGCAGCAACCTGGGGACAGATCTCCTGCCGGGATTCCCAAGCTCTTTGCTCATCATCCCGATTCACCCCCATAACAGGAGTTCAGTTGGGTCAGTTTTGTCAGAACATGGAAGAGATCTTAGTTCAGGGTCTCAACCATGTTTTAGACTCAAGTGCCCTCAAAGAGAGAGAAAAAGGTGTGAAAATGGGATCAAGCAGATAGGATGTTTGAGAGAGGGTAAAGGGTATGGGATCAAAGAATTTACAATCAATTGATAATTTTTTTTAAAAAAAGAACCCACCAGAATAGCTCATCATTGATCACGACTTTGCTACGCTCCACGCACTGTACTAGTACCTTACGTAGACTTTCTCACAAAATCTTCTGAGAAACTCTTTGCGGGGGGGTGGGGGGGGGGGAGTACCGTTATTTGTCCTCAAAGCTGAGAAAACACAAAAGCTTAGTACGATTAAACAATTTCCACAGGGTCTGGGGCTCCTGGGTGACTCAGTGGGTTAAGCCTCTGCCTTCAGCTCAGGTCATGATCTCAGGGTCCTGGGATCGAGCCCCGCATCAGGCTCTCTGCTCAGCAGGGAGCCTGCTTTCTCCTCTCTCTCTGCCTGCCTCTCTGCCTCCTTGTGATCTCTGTGTGTCCAATAAATAAATAAATAAAATCTTTAAAAAAAAAAAATCCATTCTTGGGCACCTGGGTGGCTCAGTGGGTTAAGCCTCTGCCTTCAGCTCAGGTCATGATCCCAGGGTCCTGGGATCAAGCTCCGCATCAGGCTCTCTGCTCAACGGGGAACCTGCTTCCCCCCACCCCTCTCTCTGCCTGCTTCTCTACCTACCTGTGGTCTCTATCAAATAAATAAATATGATCTTTTTAAAAAATAAATAAAAATCCATTCTTGAGTCTTGCCTCCAACAACTGGATACAAGCCACTTCCTTCCTTCACACCTACACTGCGTCAGCCTAAGACTGTTTCTGGAACATTGTCCCCCATTCCACACATATATTGTGGCTGGTAAATTAAAAGGATCATCATAAGAATGAATCATGGTGAGCCCACTATTACATATTTAATATTCAGGGTCTCGTGAGTATGTAAGCCTCTTAGAAGTGAGTTGGGACCTTCAACAGGCATTATTAGCAGAGGAAGGTAGATGAGCACCCCAGTCTGCCTAATAATGACTGACCTGTGTGGGATGCTTTAATGTTAGCACAATTCAGAACCCCATGGAAATTATGGCTTATCTTCTTCCTTAGATGTTGAAGATCTAGGACATTCTCTCCCACACAGTCCTGCAGACTATGATGCTGAAGGAGTCTTGTATCTCCCTGGGTCACCCTCCAGAGAAAGGAAAGCCCCCTTCTGTGTGTCCAGAAACCTGCCCCCTTCTTCTGGTCTCCTGTGCTCTGTTGGTCTGCTCAAGGTCATCAAAGAGCCAACCGGCACTAATCCCACTGAATGAGTCTTGTAGGACCACAGTTACCACCAGGCTAGACTGTCGGAATGTCCAGAAAAGCCCAGACACAGACGATCTGCTATAGAAGTCTACTTTGTAAACACTTAAGCCATCTGGGATTCCTTTCTCAGCTTAGCCTTCATCGGAAGTGTTCCAACGGTAGTTCCTGAAAGCCTAAGAAGCTTAAGCACTTTTTCAATGGTGGTTCCTAAATAGAAAATAGCATCCAGGGGCTGAAGTGAGTGCTACAGGGCAGAGGCAAGGAAATCCCAGCACAGCCAACATCTCAAAGAGTCTGTTCTGAACAAGAAGGGAAAAAGAAGCTCTTGAGTACACCATTCATGTTTTCTGGCCCAATTGCCTCTTGAATGTGGAAAACTCACTCTCCAGGATTTGGAAATAAATGACTGCCAGGCTGATAGGGTCAAACGGCATCCTGCGGGGTTCTCCATTCTCGCTCTCCCCCCTCTTGCCCCCCACACCATACTTCTAGGAGTGAAGCATCTGGACACCCTTCTCAACAGGGGACCCCACAGGGAATGAAACCCTAGTGCCCTAAAGCATCTATTATATGTAATGAATTAACTTCTCTCCTTTGCATCTAGAACGGTCCTAAATCTGCCCCAGAACCATTTTCTGTAGGGATTAATGCTTTCATGGAACCCGGGCTGAAAAAGTCTGCACATAGGGGACTAAATTTTGATTCTTAACTAGTAGTGCTTGACTTATGATGCCCAGTTTTTGGTAATCTGTGATGGCAGATCTAAGAAACAAATACAACAGAGTGTGTTTATAGTTTTCTATGTGAAGATATGAGAATTTTGGTTAATTTCTTTTATGTTTTTGATGCCGGCATAAAGATATTATTTTTGAAAATTCATTTTCTAATTATCTGTTGGTACTTCATGGAAATGCAATTGCTTTTCTCTACTGACCTTATATTATGTGTCTTAGCACGAATGTCTTCGGTGTGGGTTTCTTGAGGTGATGGGCCAGACTTGGCGCCCAGGACACAGCTTGCCAAACTCTCCCTGGCTGATGGATATGACATGAACATTCAGGACTACCTTATACCAGTTAGAATGGCAAAGACTAACAAGACAGGAAACAACAAACGTTAGAGATGATGTGGAGAAAGGGAACCCTCCTACACTGTTGGGTTTTCTGATTTTACAAGAGAAACTGGAAATACAGATTGTTCTTTAATTTGAAATTACTTGATTTTTACAGTCTGTCAATAAATACTATTTGGGGGTGGGGGGCAGTGCCTGGCTGGCTCAGCTAATAGAGCATGTGACTCTTGACCTTAGGGTTGTGAGTTCAAGCCCCATGTTGAATGTGGAGATTACCTAAAAATAAAATCTTAAAGGGGTGCCTGTGTGGCTCAGTAGGCTAAGCATCCCACTCCTGGTTTCAGCTCAGGTCATGTACTCAGGGTTGTGAGATCAAGTCTCTGTATTGGGCTCTGGGCTGAGGGTGAAGCCTGCTTAAGATTCTCTCTCCCTCTCCCTCTGCCTCTGTCCCTGCTTGAACTCTCTCTCTTTCCCTTTCTCTCTCTCTTAAAAAAACAAAACAAAGCAAAAACTGGGAGCGCCTCAGTGGCTCAGTGGGTTAAAGCCTCTGCCTTCGGCTCAGGTCATGATCCCAGGGTCCTGACATCAAGCCCCGCATCGGGCTCTCTGCTCAGCAGGGAGCCTGCTCCCGCCCCCCCCCCCCCCCGCTGCCAGCCTCACGGTTTACTCGTGATCTCTGTCTGTCAAATAAATAAATAAAATCTATTAAAAAATAAATAAATAAATAAAATAATAAGCAAATAAATAAAAATAAAAATAAAATAATGAAAATAAATAAAACAAAAATAAATAAAAATAAAATCATTATAAATAAATATTGTTATTTTTTTCACCAAAGTACTGGATGAGAAGGAAAACAGAAAGAAAAAGAATCTTCCTGGTCCCATGGACCATGGGAACATATTTGTTAGATCGTAAATGTGGTTTCTCTTTAAGAATGCAAAGTGACCGACTTTGTTTCGTTTAATGTTCTTTACCTTGGCTTTCATGTCCTCTGACTGCTAAGTGAAGATTCATACTTTCTTTTAATTTACATTTGCCTGGTGTGCCTTTTCCCAGGCAATTGATGGTCAATTTCTACGAGCCACTTTATTTTAAACCTGTCCGTTTTCTCAGCTTCTAGTTGGGTTTGACTTTGTGATCTAGCCCTATTCTTATCATCTTGATATGTAGCCCATTTACGGTCCTTGACAGTGTGAGATATAATTAATCTGCTTCCTCGGTGATGATCAAAGTCTGAGTTTCTGGAGACAAAGACTCACCGACAGAAGAAACACACACTCCCGCCAAGATTTAGAATGAGCACATAGCCAAGATGTCAAGATGGCTGCATCGGTAGGGTTTAATGTACGTAACACTCCTTGGAGTGTATAACGTTCATGGAGCACTGGGGTGGTGCATAAACAATGAATCTTGGAACACTGAAAAAATGAAATAAAATGAAACAAAAGCAAAACAAAAGAATACTGAATATTTATTTGCTGGTACATCGCAGAATCCCCTTAAAGAAAACCACGGGAGAAAAAAAATTATGCTTCCTTCCTCCTTTCTTTTCCCAACATTCAAAGGAGCCCAGAGCCAGTTAGAGTAGTGGGATTACATGCTTCCCATATGTCAAGGGGCTCACCCATATTTCTCAGCCGCTGGCTGGCGAACAGCTGGCCCTAATTTCCAGAAGTGGAGAATTCAGTCATGTGACAATGGGGGACTCACTCTGCGGCTCAAAGCAATTGGAAAAACCTCCTCTGGTTTTACAGTCCCTGCCACTCAAGCTGCCAACAGTCAGAAAGCAGTCACAGGAAAATTGCCTCCTTCTCTCAGGACTTCGGCTTCCCTAAGTAGGGAAGATTAATAAGGGAGAGAATTGTCATGCCTCTGTCCAATAGCCAGCCCCTCTCCTAGACCTCGGACCCTGAATTCACTTCCTTCCCCCCTGTGCGGTCCAGGTCCCCCATTTTAAAGGAGAGGGGTAGGGATAAAGGGGGAGTCTGCTGCCAGGAAATATTGAGAAGGACCCGAAAAGCAGAGCATCTCCTTGGCAGGTCCTTGGTGGGATAATGAACTTCCCAGCTGAACTTCCAGGCACCTGGGATGGAAAGAAACATCACCTCTCCTTCCACTAAAGCTGAAAGGCTCAGAAGGATCGGGTCACCCTGATTCCAGCCAACCCAAGCTGGCAAGGACCCGAGGCTGTGTTTTGTCCAGCCCAGCCCAACACAGTGAGTCAGGGAGCCCATTAATTGAGCCTCAGTTAAGTCTCCTGTTAGGTTCTATTTGAATCTTCACACCAACCAAAAGGCAGGGATTCAAGTTTTAGTTTTTTGTTTTTTTTTTAAGCCCCTCCCTGGGTCTTAAAGAGTATATTTTGGTGAGCAGAATATAGGATTTGAAGTCAGACAGAAATTAAAAAAAAAAAAAAAAAGAATATATTTGGAGGGGGAAAAAAAAAAGAATGAAGTCAGACGTAAGTTGATTTGACTATTGTCTCTGCCACCAAGTAGCTATGTGACCTTGAATAATTAAGTTGAATAGTGTTAAGAACAAAGTGGTAGGGGGGAGAAGAGAATGAAATGAGATACATGTGAAATACCTATTGCACCACTGAACTCATCAGGAATCTCCCAACACAGACTTATTTATTTTAAAGAATGGGCTCCCCAATCTGTACGATGCTTGACAAGTCCTATTCACATCCGAAGGCAGTTGCTGGTGAACCACGAGGAGCCAGTGTTGCAGGTGAAGTCCAAAGGCCATCTGCTGGCAGAGTTCCCTCTTGCTCCAAGGAGGTCAGCCTTTGATTCCCTTCTGCCATTCACTGATTAGACAAGGCCCACCCACATTATGGAGGGCAACCTGCTTTATTCAGAGTTCTCTCCACTCATTTCCCTGATTCTTGAACCCATAATTCTTATTTCTCCCAAATACCTCCCTCCTTTTTCTCTGCCAGAGCCCTTTGGTCATTGAAAGACACTGTACTGCTGAATGAAGAACATCTCCCAGAGATGCTTGCTCATTATGTCCCAATGACCCTCTGTCCTTCACTGAGCTCTGCCCCTCCTGCTTCGGCTGGCCTAGGCACCCAGCAGACATTTATGCCCATTTTAAAACCATCTGTCCCATATTACATGCAGTCCCTCCCTCCACAATGTTTAGCCCTTTCAGAGGATATTAGGATGAGTACAAATAAGAATATTCATAAGCAACAAATAGCAAAGATTGAATGTACCATTTTCTTGACCATCACCCATTTCAAAGATTCCTGAGTTCCATTTCTCTTATATATGGTTTCCCGGTCTCTGTTACCAAGAAAATTGAACAATGGTATCCCTCTTGGTTGCTTTCCCCCTTCTTCTCCCCCTCTTTTGGCCAAGTCAGGGAAGCCTCTTATGCAAAGATTTTCAGGCATTTTTTTAAAGCAGATGGTGGAGCAAATGGAGATTTGCTCACCAGCAGCTACTGACCAATTAACAGGAAAAAGGGATTTGGGGCAGAGGGAGAAGAGTTTCTCAAAACTAGAAAACATGCAAAGATCTGTCTGTGCAGACTAATTGCTCTCTAAGAGATAAATCTTATGGCCACAATTACAGTTTCTAAAACTGGAGGAGGATCATTTCTTGAAGGCAGTATTATACCATATTAAATAGTAGGGACTGGGAAGATGCCCTAAAGAAGGCATGAGGAGCATAGACACGTGGAACTTGAGAAAATTTAAAGAACACCTTAACCCACCAACCAATGTATGACTGAAAGAATGTGAAAAGTGGCAAATAAACACCCAAAAAGGCACCAGACACACCTCCTCCTCTTGTCCGGGTATCTAACTCCTACTCGAACTTAAAATCCCCAGATCATATTCCTCTTCAGTCCTTAAGATGGGTGTGTCTTATTTCGCCCACATCATCAGGAAATAACCAGAGAACACCCACCTACTTACTCAGGAAAGATAATAGTTTGGGTTGTTTTTTTTTTTAAGATTTTTTTTATTTGAGAGAGAGAGACAGAGATAGAGAGAAAGCATGAGCAGAGAAGAGAGAGGGAGAAGCCGTCTTCCCAATGAGCAGGGAGTCCAATGCTGGACTCCATTCCAGGGACCCTGGTATCATGACCTAAGCCAAAGGCAGATGCTTAACCGACTGAGCCACCCAGGTGCCCCTCAGGAGAGATAATAGTAATAATAATCATCTTAGCAATTAGCAAGTACTCACCCCTTATTCTGGGCTAGGATCTTTATTATAATACTAAGCACTTACATTTTAATACATTAGTAACAAATACTAATGAGTTAGTATTAGTAATACTTACTTTGTAACAAAGCCATGAAATAAGCAGTTTTATTATCCTCATTTTACAGATAAAGAATCTGAGGCATGGCCAACCGAGGTTCATACGTGATAGAGCCAGTTTTTGAACCCAAATTAGCTGTCTCTAGAGCCAGGACTCTTAACCACTATGCTCTGTTTAGAAAAAAGCCTAGCCCCTCAAAGCAGACACATGTGTCTAAACCCTTCCAGGATACCTTAAGAACTATTCTATGTGCCCAGCACACAGAAATATGCACGTTAATGGGCCACATTTGAAAAATGTGAATGGTCCTTACTACATACCGTGTAAAGTCTAGACACCTCTGTCTTCCACGGAGAACGCTTCAAGATTTTCTCCAGCTTCATCTAGACCCCTCCTTCCCATCTTTTTGCCCACGCTGGACTATTCATAGGACCCTGAACGCTTGCCAAACTTTCCCCTCTGGCAACTTTGCCTAAATCTTACTGCTGGGCAGCCCCCACGCCCCAGAGCTCTTTGTCCAAGTTGGGACTGCTTTATAAGACCCAACTGCGGTCTGTCCTCTCCAAGAGCTTCACCTACTGTCTTTCCTTCCCCACCAGAATTGACATCCCTCTCCCCGTCATCGGATGGCATCTGTGATAATATGACCACCACGACTTGCATTCAGATGAGTTTTCTTGGACAGGTGAGAAAGGCATGGGGGTTGGGAGGGGTGGTCAGAGCTGGTAAGCTGCTTGCTGTACAGGCTTCACCACCCGGCTTCCTTATGTTTCTGCCAGAAGCAGCCAATCCTTCTATTGGTCCATTGGGATGAGTAAGGCATGTTCCTTGGGGTGGGGAGAAAAAAGACGTAAATCCCAAAGTTTCACATTCATCACTAATGTTAGAAAAATTGTGAAGGATTATGAGAAAAATAAATCTGAATCCACTGAATTTACTTTTAAAAATAACTCTTCCACATTTAATACTTCATCAGTGGTAACAGCTCACTGATGACTCCTTTTACAACGAATCAGACCCGGCAGAGCTTGTTAAGAACAAAGATGCAAAGTGTTGCACTAATGCCTCTTCTGGCTTAAAAGGCTGCAGAAGGCTCTGGAAGGCTCTGGGAGGCACAGACTACGTCTTATGGACAGAAAGAGCCTTGCCCTGTGTTCCACTCACAGGAGAAACTTGTTTTCTATGAATGGCATTGATCTGGACTGCCTTGACCAGACTCCACAAAGGTTTGGTTAGACTAGCTCCCGGGGTAGAAAACAGAGCCCAGGGAGACACTAACAACTGGTAAACAAGCCTTTACCCATCCCTGTCCCCCAATCCACCACCAGGCATGAAGTCCTGAGAGTAGACACTCCAGATAATGGATAGTGGAGAAGGGCCCCGTCCCCACCCTTTAAAGAGGGTGTACGAGAGACAAGACCAACAAATATGTAATCAGCCCAAACACGCAGAGAAAAATACAGTAATTCCCAGAGTATGTTGAGGGGGAGGAATGAATGGGTTAGGTGGGAGAAACGAGCCACAAGATCACTGGGAGAGAAGACATGGCTGTTGGGTCTCTGCTTCACCTAGTTATTAGTACCTGGAGAAGAAAACCTCAGCGAACAGTCTGGAGTGGACCTCGGAGCAACATTGCCTGCTGTTGGGAAGGGCTGGGGTCAGCAGAGCCAGGCTCCGGACTTGTTAGAGCTCACTCTGGAATGTGAGGATGTCAACAGCTGCCAGTCTACCACATGAAGGTGGTCTAGCCTCTCTGGGAACCCACACAGGGCTCCCTCTATGGTTCTTTCTAGAATATTCACATGGTTGCCTGTTCTTTCGGAAGGAAGAACAGTTCCACACAGAATACATCTTGGGTGTGGATAACTGTCCATCTCTTGAGCTCTTTCCTGTGTGTGGAACACAGAGACCCAGCTGGCCATTTGCTACCTCACAAAGTCGGTGGGTGTCCCTCTCAGAGAGAGACACTCAATGACAAAGGAAGGTTAGCAGTTGCCATGCTGGCTTCCCCCCAAGTTACAATAATTGGTGATTAGGTGAAAAAGGAACCTCTCTGCTAATAAGCTGTCTTCCCCATAATCATTTATATTCACTATTTTTACACAAATCTCAGGAAATGTCATTTTATATATAAGATTCTTATTAACTTCTTCTTGCAATGTCATCCTAATGGACTAAACATATCAGCAGGCTTCCCCTTCTATATTTGAGTATCCCAAGAATTCGCAGATGATACAACTTGGCAGTGTTTCACCATGGCCCCAAAAAACTGGAAAATCTGTTCTTAAAGTATTAAACCATTCCACTGAGCAGCTTTGCAAAAGCTATGTATAATTCCCTAAGGATCTAGGGTGGCTGTTTTTAAATTACTTTCATGAATTAAAGTGTTGGGGGGGGCATTGACGTGTAAGTTCATATTTTCAGTATCGTGCTATGTCTATTTTTATGAATATCAGGTCTGTAGAGTGAATGTTGAAGCCCCATGCCCAAATTCACACGTTAGATCCTAAGGCTCAGTGTAATGGTATTAGGAAGTGGGGCCTTTGGGAGGTGATGAGGACATGAGGATAGAGCCCTCGTGAATGAGATTAGTACTCTGTAAAAAAACAAACAAAAAAACAAAAAAAAAAAAAACCCAGAGAGTTCTCTTGCCCCCTCTGTCATGTGAGGACACAGCAAAAAGACAACCATCTATGATTGGGAAAGGGGTCCTCATTTATCACTGAATCTGCCAGTGCTGTCCTTGATCTTGGACTTGCCAGCTTCCAGCACTGGAAGAAATAGTTTTTTGTTTATAAGCCATTCAGTCTCAGGTATTCTGTTAGAGCAGCCCAATGACCTAAGATCATCAAACTTTTCCAGCAGAGATTTGTTACAGTTTGATCAGCAACAATAGAAGTATCGCCAATAATTTACATAGAGATCCTGGACCCACCACTAGCTGGGTATGCAGTGGGACACGAACGAGTTTCATCAGCTCCCGGATTTCAGTTTCTCCCACTTTTGAAGGGAGATAAATACAGTTCCCACACAGAATCATTGAAGAGGTCGAACAGGAAAATGCCCACCATCTCTTGTGATGAAAGCAATATATCGATTGTTCAGCAAAGCACTGCTGCTCATGTTTCTACCCTCCCTGTGATCACAGGGGACTGGCCACCAAATTGGAGAGGGTCATAAAATCCAGATCTAGGCTTTTAAAAAAAAAATCCCACCACTGACACCAAAACATCCGAGTGTGGCATTTGACCATGGAGCTTTGACCTCAGAAATATACTTTAGTCAAACCAATAAGGACGAAACATTCTTGGATAATACATGTGCCACCAATACTTTTTATGAGTATTTCCCTCTGTATCAAAGTAGCTAAGCTTTTAAAACAAATTCTTCCTTAAGAAATAAGGTCAAGTTGTCATCCCCTCCTGTGTTTATTTCTCCTTCCAGTATCATGAGAAATCGCCACTTTGTCACACAGGTAGGATGGGCTCAGCGAACTTGATTCAGAAAGAATGAGAACATCACTCTGAAGAGAGGACGGTAATGCTGTCATGTTCTCACCCTTATATAGGACTGAGCAGCCCACACAATCTGCCTCATTCTGTTTTTCATTTCACACCAGAGCTAACACATCAGTTCAATGGCAAATAATGGTAGTCAATCTGCAGGAAGACTCAGTCTTCTAGAGCTTGAGGGGGTTGTCCAAGAGAATCCAGATTAATAACTGTGCACTGATTGCATGATGTCTGAAGCACTTAGAACAATATCTGGAACAGAGGAAGCATCATGGACATGGGTAGCTTTTATGTGATCTGTGTGGAGGGAGGGACACAAAACCAGCGCCCCAGGAATCTGAGTTGCAAAGCCTTCCAGAAAGCCTAGGACTCCTCAGAGAGTGTCTCCTGCTGCACGCCTGGTAAGTCTCTTGGCCTCTGAAGGGCATGTTTCTCAGGCTTCCTTCAAACTGACTCATCCAGCAGCCCTCCAGACTTCAGAAACGCCCTCCAATACTACAGTAAATACAGTATCATTTGCCAAATTAGGACCTGGGTGAATTACAGGAGGTCCCCACTGGGAGACAGCATGGCACACAGACTCAAGGTTTGGAGTCAGACTGACCCAGAATCAAACCCAGGCACAGCCACTTACTAACTCTGGGACTCTAAGTTCCTTGACCTTTCTGAGCTTCATTTTCCTTGTTATTCAGAACCCAAAAGATTTTTATTTTATCAGGTACTTGTACGTACTTTACTAAGTACTTAACAAATATCAACTTATTTCTCTGAAAAAATCCATAATGTCAGTACTATGTTCACTTCATTTTATAGATAAGGCCATCATGGCACAGAGAGGTCAAGTAACTTGCTCAAGGTCACACAGCTAGTTAGCAGCAGAGACAGGATTCGAAGCTAGGCATTCTGGTTCCTGAATCCTTGCTCTTAACCACCATTCTATCTAACCTATAGTGGTCAAGAAAGAAACTATTTTTTGCACTTCTGTTGAAATTTTATCCATAAAAGTAGTAAGAATCCCTTGTACCCAAACACTCAACTTAAACAATTATCAACATTCCACTGTTCCAAAAAAAAAAAAGACTTTTTAATTTGTATTTTCCTGAAGTCGTAATAAAAAAAAAAAGTTGTCTTTCTTCTTGATCTTATTTACCACGTGGGCTGAATTTAAGTAATCGTCTTTGGTTTTCTTGCACCATCCAAAAGATAAGATGGCGGGTCCTTGTTTTTGCACTGTACTTTCATGACACCATTGTGTGTATTACTCAGTACAGTTGAGTACCTGGACTTATTTCATTGAATTTTTCAGCAACCTTTTAAGACAGGCAGTGAGAGTGCAATGATTCCATCTTAAAGATGGTCCGACGAAGCCTAGAGAACTTAAAGAACCTGTCCAAGTTTTACACACCTCATAAGTGATGTCATATATCATAATAAAATTTGAGTTTTAAGATTTTTGATTGATTTATTCTCTGGATATCAACATAAGTGGAAGAACAATGGATTCTGGAATTCAGTAGATTTCAGTACACATCTTCATTCTTCCTCTTATGTACGACCTTACACAGGGGACTCTGAGGTAACCCCTCCTCCTTCAAATGGGCGAGTAAGACTTCCATCGCAGACTGATTGCAATAATCACATTTTAAGTAATTACATTATTAATTACATTTAAAATGATTACAATGTTAATTATTATATTCAAAATATTATAAACATATACATAATGTATGTCATCTAGTATCTTTGCATGTATCCAATATATACACATATGGAAGTGTGTGTGCATGTGTGTGTCTGTGTGTGTGTGTGTGTATGATCCAATACTGTGACTATCCCGTAGCATGTGCCCATTAAACGTAAGTACCCCTTGCCCCTCCTAGATAGGAGTGATCAGAACAAAGAGTCCCCTGATTACTCAGGAGTCGCCTGCAGGACTTTCACATCTCCCCAAACCTTTCCATCATGAAGACACTCACCAGAGTTCCTGGGTGCTTTTATTCTTCCCCCAAATTATTTACTTCTCTGGCTCTCCACGGCCCCCTCACACGGAGAATGTTCTAGACTTGTTCCATTACATAATAAAACTTCCCTACTTTGGACCTGACACAATGTCTGGTATAGAGCTTGCATTCAATGTATCTTTGATGCATGGCTAAATGAGTAAAGATATTCTAAGCATCTAGCAAAGAATTATTACATTTTCAAGAAATTCATGAGGATTCTTTTCCGTATATATGTGAAGTCATTTCCACAGGAGCTAATAGTTTTTTCAAGTACTAATACTTTGGAAACCCATTTTAATGCACAGAGAGTAATAATAATGAATGCACACATTCATCACCTTATAATGTAGGCATTTTTTAAAAGATTTTATTTATTCATTTGACAGATAGAGATCACAAGTAGGCAGAGAGGGAAGCAGAAAGAGAGAGAGAGAGAGAGAGAGAGGAGGAAGCAGGCTCCCCTCTAAGCAGAGAGCTCAACATGGGGCTCGATCCCAGGACCCTGAGATCATGACCCGAGCCGAAGGCAGACACTTAATTGACTGAGCCAGCCAGATGCCCCTAAAGTAGGCATTTTTTAAGTAGAAGAAAAATCTACTGTTTTAGTTTAAGTGATTCTCATTCTCTCTTTTTAAAAATAAAGAGTATGAAGGCAAACATCAGCCTTTCTCCGTGTACATAATTATAACTCTGGGTTAGTGAATGACATAAAGCTGTGCTGTGTCTAATGCTTTGTGTTTAAACTGGAACCCATTTCTGTACCCAATTAAGAAGCCAAGATAAGAACAGATGATCCCCAGCTTTCACTTAGAAGGCCAGGTCCCGGGCAAAGTGCGTCACCTTGCAGAATGACATGCAGGCTCCCGTACATGGAGCTCTCCGCTGCGTTCCTCATTGAACAATGAGTGTTCCTTAAACCTCTTCCCGGGCATCCTTCTGTAGGCTTGCATGATGTCCCATGGAAAAGTGACGCTGTTCCAGCATCCGTCTGCCTGAACAACGCCGCAGTCAGTCCTACAAAGTTCCAATTCAGGGTCTTCCCACTGCTGGAATACTTAGGCGGGGAAAGGGGGTACGGTTCAAGATAAGCACGACCCCAAGTCACAAGAGGGCCCTGGGGTGGCGGGAAGAGGACATGGGTGGCCTTTACGTTTGTAGCGGGAGTGGTGAGTTTGGAATTAAGAGACTGAAATGCTAGGTCTGGTTCTATCACGAAGCGAAATCTTCATCCTCTATATTTAGAAAAAAAAAGAAAGGAAGAAAATCTTCTAACCTCAGGGTTTTCGGTGACCTCAAGTGCCATTCTGTCTGACTTAGAGGGAATCACCATGGCCTCGTGCAATCGGCTTAGGTTTCTTGGGTTGAAATCTCCTGTTTTAATACTCTGACATTGACAGTTAGAGATGAAGGAAAATGACATGAGCCAGGGCTGGCCTCATTATTTCACTGCTCGGAGCCCTCGCGCCCTGCCTCGGAGGGACATGTCCTGACTTTGCTTCTTTCTGCGAAACTGAGATTCCCAGTGAGACGTGTGCTCCCATCTCCAGTGCTTTAAGATTCGGTAATTATGTTGATGGACGGGAGCCAATGGTTCTTGGTAACGGCGGGAAGCCAGAGCTGACCCTCCAGCTACCACCGCAAGCAAAGCTCTTCTCCCTCCTTCTGCGACTGGAAAACAGAACAAAATCCGGCAGACAGAAGCAATCGGATACATGAGGGGTGGCTGGTAAGAATGGGTGCTGCAGAGACATGGTAAGCAGCTGGTGGAGAGTCCCTGGGCCTCTGTGGGCAAGAAACAGAAACACTGCAGCTTGCTTCCCAAGCAGGGAATGGATTTTGAGGTTGCATGGAAAACGTCGCTTGCAACGGATTACACATAAGCCCCCACTCTCGGGGGCCCTGGAACTAAAAGCTGGGGTGTCCTCAGGAGCTCAGGCAGCTTCTCTCTGCACCCCTCTCTCTGGGGCTGCAGGGTTTTTTTCATCTCAGCTGCGTGTTCCCCTCATTGTCTGTGTTCGATGCTGGCTCCAACGTCTGAGCTCATTCATTCACTCGAGGCGCCCGTGACTGACCTATGAGCTGCAGCACGTGACCCTCCTCCTTCCTGCACCATGGCTCATGGCTTTAGGTTCTGTGCTTCTGTTTCCAAGTTCTCAATCTCTCTGAGGTTACCCATCGAATTGAGCTGTCTCCCGACAGCTTGAACCCCATCAAAATGGCCACATCAACCTACGGTCCTCTGGCTTATAGACACAGTCTCTGCTTCCTAACTCAGTAATTGAAACGCTGCATAGAACAAAAATATAAATAAGCCAGAGTCAAAGCATTTTTTATGTAGTTTATTACACAAAATACATGTTCACTTTAGAAAAATTAGAAAGCACAAGGTGATACATAAGCCACAATCTAGGAAATTCTCTGTATCTCTTTTGCATGTATAAATATAGATACTGTTCCTACAGCATGAAATTGCAACTACTGTTTCATGACCTCTTTTCCCTCAATCAAATATGATGAGTGTCTTTCAATGTATCATCCTGTCAAACTAAAAAAAAGGAGACTTTAATCCAGAAAAGGAGACTTACTTAGTTCAGAGTTACTGAGACTCCCACTCGTGTTTTTCTATATCCTTTAGCTACATTCGCTGATTTAAACTTCACAACAAGAGGCTGGGACCATTATGAACCTGATTTCGTAGATGATAAACCAAGGCACAGAAAGGGTAAGTAAATTACACAGAGTCACTCTGAGGGAGAACGTTAACGCCAGGCCATCCAGCAACAGAACCACGCCTGCAACCGCACGTTGTACCCGACTCAGGACTCAAGGTCTCCCCTTTCCTCTCCCAGAGTTTTGGAGACACAGAAGAGAGACAAAGCAAGAGCCAAGGAGGAGGGTATGAGAGAGAGATGCAGAGATTTGTAGTGGGAAACAGAAAAAGGTGCAAAGAAGAAGCAATGTAAGAAAGGCAATAATAATAATAATAATAATAAATAACAATAAATAAATAATAAATAATAATAAATAACAACGACAATAATAAATAAAATAACAACAATAAATAAATAAATAATAACGATGAATAAATAATAATAAATAATTAATAATAAATAACAATAAATGATAAATATTGATAATAAATAACAATAATAAATAACAAGGTGGCAAAGTAAAATATTGAACTGGACTCCGTTAAATTGCCATTTTTGTGAGTCAAAACCAAATAAACACTGGCAATTTCATGGAACTCAGTTTATTAAATCCCATCACCAGAGGAGATATGCCTTAGGGCTCCTGGTTCTCCCCTAAACCCAGGGATATGTTATGTTCCTTTCCATTGGTTATATCTGTTAGGCTGATAAGTGAACAGATAAAAGCATCCCGGTTTCTGGAGAAACTGGTGGATTTATCTACATGTGGTGTATTTTAACCCTGAACACGCCTTGGAGCTCAAGGGTTGACTTAGGAAAAAAAAAAAAAAATGAAGTCATCAGAGTTGAGTCTGTTGGTGAGATTATCATAGAAACAGAAAATATAACTTCCAAAGGCAGAGAATAAACAGATTAATGAAAATATGCTGAAATAAAGGGTCAAAAATAAGGCAGGGGAAAGGGCAGAGATCAAATAAAAAGTATAATAGATAGGGGAAAAAAATGGCATACCAGATATTAGGCCAAATAGAGTTTAATCAGAATAAAGACACATGGATTACCTAGAGAAGTACTGGTCAAAAAAAGATTCTCTAACCACAGAAATGCCAGTTGGAATAGCCTTGAAAAGATAGTATTTGAGGACAAGGAAGGTTATCACATAATAAACCAGAAAAATATAAGAAAGCAGGGACAGTGAACATCAGTAACATAGTCTGAAAATATATAGGAGAGCCACATGAAACGGTCTATATTTGACAGACCTATAAAAGCAGTGATGTCATAAAAGAAAACAGAATTAGGAAAATTTGAACTTCTTAACATATGTTTTGAACATCATCTGTTCCAAATGAATCAAGTGATCAAAAATAATAAAATAATAATAAAATATTTTTTTTCCTCCCCAAAAAATAAAATACAAAAATAAGAAAATAAACCCATCCTAAACCACCCCGGTATGTTTGGAAACTAAATAGTGATTCTCAGTTATTCATGGGTCAAGAAGGAAATCCTGACTGAAGCTATGACTTCAGTGCCAAGCTGCTTTGTCATGGTCTGACTTTTCCCATTTTATTTTATTTCAAGATTTTATTTATTTTTGTGAAAGAGAGGGAGGGAGAGAAAGAGAGAGAGAGTACAAGCAGAAGGGAAGCAGCAGAGGAAGAAGCCAAATCTTCACTGAACACGGATCCCTATGTGGGACTCGATCCCAGGGCCCGGGATCATGACCTGAACCGAAGGCAGATGCTTAACCAACTGAGCCATCCTGATTTTTTCCCATTTTATTAAGCTGGTGTGATTTCATATCTGGTGATGCCAGTAAAACTAATACAGTAGGCCTCTAGTAGTACCAAGACCCTGGTTTTTAGTGGGGAAAACTATAAAGTCTTAAATGGTTTATTTCACTCATTTTTCTATAGATTTTGTGTCTAGGTTTGAGTTGGTGTTTCCGCCATTTTCTTTCCTGGGATTTCTCTAAGAACCGCCCACCTCCCTCCATGTTCACAGTTGAAAAGCCCACAAGTGTCCACTGGTTGTCACAGGACCCCAAGGCTGTCATCGCCCAAGGCCCTTCTAAGAACTGTAGGGATTGGTGAGAAAACACCCTTGGGACTATTTATACAGACCACCAAAGGGCACCTCAAAATACCAGCTGCTTTCACCCATCACAGATAGACTTCCCAATCCCTAATGTCACTTCTGGATTCACCCCGGTCAGCCATCTTGTTGCAATCAGTACGCACCTCCCCTACTCATGGATGTGGACAGATCTGATTGTGTTTCTTTAGTGATCCAAGCGCAGGGAGGCACATGAACAGGAAACTGCTTAGGACAGCATAGGCTTCAGACTGATGAAAATCAGACTGATGCCCATGAGAGCAAGAGGAGGCTTCAGAATGCTGTTTTTTTTTTTTTTTTTTCTTCAGAACACAATTTCCATCCCAAGTAAAACCCTTCCTTAAAAACATCACGATCATTAGAACAAAAAGGGTTGAAAACATGCAGAGGAAAGCAAAGTTAAATTCTCTTCCTCAACACTACCCACCCCCCTTTAAAACAGGCCCAGGAATTTCATCTGCAAAATTCTTTTAGGAACATCATAATGTCAACATTCCAAAGGAAGCTAGAACCCCCAGAAGCAGGGTCTAGGATGCCAGAGAAAGGATGGAGAGAGATCCCCATGAATCCTGGGATTTTGTATAAGGGCAAAGGCTAAGGAGTAGGAAATAAAGTGTGAAATCCTATCAACACCGTTGACTCTGGACACCATCCTAAGAATGTCCCACTTCACTAATTGGAAGGTCTCCCGAGTAAGCAACTGCTTGACGCCGCGTGACAACGTCAGGTAACCAGCTCCTCTCTCTCTCTCTCTCCCTTTATGGCACCAGGGCAAGTTCTACGACTGGGAGCACAGCCTTCCTTAAGCCCAGGGTATAGCCCGTCTGTCACCCAGTATTTTAACAAGAAGCCATTTAAAAAAAAAAAAAAAAGTGAATGACTTTTTGATAAGGTAGAGGGGATACGGATATTGTTCTGTATGAATTTCCTTCCATGTTGTTATATTAAGATGATTTAATAAGTAAAGGTAATGACCGTGTTAAAGTAAATGCATTCACCACGCCTAACGTGACTCAGCGGCTCTCGGGCAAAGGTCCACTGTAAAGGGTCAGTCTCGTGAGGAAATCAACATTGACACAGAACACTCAGAGGTACTGAGCAAATGAAGCTCGTTGTCGGTCATCACTCTCTCTCACTCTGGAGCCGCCATGCCTCCTTGATGGCGGGGGTGGGGAGAATCGCTGATGTGGATAACTTATTCTGTTTGACTAAGTTTGAAACATTTTGCTTTGAAATGAACTCAGACTCCTATGGGTAAATACTACATCAATTCAAATGTGGTTTCTTCCCTTTCTCTAGAAGTCACTTGTCTCACTCCTCCTCCCTCCAACATGGCATCTGGGTACAAAAGGAAGCTGATACAGCCTTGTAGGGATCCTTGGTGTTCTCAGCTACCAGTTGATCTTGTTCCTGGATGTCCTGGTCTGGTGTTTAGTTAGGTGTGGCTCATCTTGCTGTCCTTCGTGGGTGTCCATCTTGCACCTGCTGCTGACCCCGCAGGTCCCTGCGGGTCCCTCAGATCACCAGGTGTGGGTGCTTTATGGCCTCTCACTTCCTTGCTCTGATGATAGGCTGATGCCAGGATACAGCCACTCTCACTCCTGGGCATCCTCTCACCAGGACAGACAGAAACCCCGGGCCTCAAGGACCCCTCCTCCCTAGCTGTTCCACCGCCTCCAGACCCTAGTGGACATGGTAGGAAAGTGCAGAGCAGGGGGTTGTGGTGGGTGAGCCAAGATGTGCTCAGGCTCCCTCAAACCATTGGGGTTTCTGTGAGCGTTTCTAATACCTCATCACCCCAATTTTGCTGAAGCCTAGTGGGCTGGGGCAAGGGGAAGCCTGGGAGGGGAGAGGCAACCACTTCTCAGTGACCAAGCTGTGGTGCACATCCAGGTTTTACCCTCTCAGAGCTGCGTTCCCACCTCTCATGGCCACACCTTCTACTTCCCCTTTCTGTCTGGTGGAAATTGTCCCTAAGTCATTTCCTCTGCCGTTCTGCACGATGGTTTTCTTTTGATCTAGCCTCATTCTTTCCCTGTTAAGGGAAACCACGAGCAATGCAAAAAACTCTTTCTTCACAAAGCTTGATTCCTCTATTGCTGTGGGCTCAAAATGCCACCTCCAAATCTGGATCTTAGCATTGACTCTGTTTTCTCGGCTGTAAGAATTCTGATTTTCTCCAAGATAGTGGACACTCCATCAACCAATGACTTAGAGTGTAGAATAGATCAAAGTAGTTTTGCAAAGATATGGGAGAGGTACAAGGGAACTACAGGGAACAGTGGACCTCTGGACCCAAGACCTGATGACCTGAGGGGAAGGGCCATCAAACCCAGAAGGACAGAGTGTGGAGAGAGAACCTGTAGCCTTCGGGAAGGGTCCTAGCAGGTCAAGGCAAATCCTCAGGGAAGGAGTCAGCCAGAGGAATAAATATTGGCATCGTTATCCTCCCCTCTTTCCATCCCCTATTGGAACATCCCATTGGTCACACCTAACTGGACAGCAGAGGCAAGACAGTTCATTGATATAACCCAGCGGGTGAGCTCCAGGATGGAAACAAGCAAAAGGTGCATATGACAGACAACGGAGACTATCTACCCCCAAAGCTTTTCCCTGAAAGGAGAGTGGGGAACGAATCAAGTACAAGGGTGTATGAAAAAGAAAATCTCATTGGTATTTTTAAAAAATATTATATCCCTGTAACATACATCTGTCTTACCGAGTTTGACTTCTGCCAGTATTCATCTAAGTTTGTATTTCCATTAGATGCCCACAAATTCGCAGAGTGTTCTGATGATAACAATAGCTAGCCCCCGGGGCTTTCTGTAAGCCCAGCACGGTGGGAAGATTTTTGTTGATGGGATTTAATGCTTAAAGGAACCTTCTGGGATAAGCATTACTATCATGTCCAGAGTACAGATGGGGAAACTGAGACTTAAAGAGTTAAATAATTTGTCCAAGGAGTGTCTGGGTGGTACGGTCAGTTAAGGGTCTGACTCTTGGTTTCGGCTCAGGTCGTGATCTCAGGGTCATGAGATGGAGCCCCGTGTAGGGCTCTGTGCTCAGCATGGAGTCGGCTTGAGATTTTCTCTCCCTCTTTCCCTCCTGCTCATACTTTCACTCTTCTCTCTCTCTTTCTCTCTCAAATAAATAAATCTTAAAAAAAATAATTTGCCCAAAGCCATACAAGCTTATTGAGAGTACGTACAAGGTCTAAGACCATGCTGTCTAAGAAGGGCAGGGAGCTGGGAAAGGGCACCTCCAACCATAGCATCAGCTGTTTCTAAGTCACGGCTAACAGTCACCATAGGGAGCAGTGGGGACCCCATGTCACCAGCTCTGTGTTCTCAAGAGAAGTTTGCAATCCACCCTATGTGGGAACGGCCCCCATTTTTTCATTTACACTTTTTTTTTTCATTACACTTTTTCATCTGATTTCTCAGGTGGGTTAAGCACACTGTAAGCTTCCAGTTCGCAGACTTTGCTAGACTGTGACAGAGAAACCCCACCCAGCACCCCGGCACCCCTCCACCCACACCATAATGTTTGCCAAAGGCCTTACAGACTACCAACGGTGTTTGTTTCCGGTCCAACTGACAGCCATTATGTTGGTAGGTTTTATAGGAATGATATGATGGGCTACTTGTGATTACCAGCATGAATTAGGTACCATGCATACTAAGACCTTCACCTGTGTCATATCACTTAAACTCTACACCAACCCCACAATTTGTATATACATCATTATACCCATTTTACAGATGAAAACATTGGGCTTGGAGACATGAGGTCACAAGCATGCAGTCACAAAATAGAAAATGGCAGAGCTAAGGGACCAATTCAGGCCTCTCTGTCGCCTAAACGTAGGCTTCTTCTACCCTAAGTCAAAGACTTTCCCCTGCACGACTCTGAGACAGTAGATTGGCAATCAGAAATCGAGAGGGACCATCTTATTCTTCCAAGTCAGGTGCCAGTGAGAACCTTCAGATAATGCATTTTGCATTGTAGGCTGCCCCTCTGCCGTCCAAATATTGTGCTTTCTAAAAGCACCATCCAGAAGAGAAAAAGAGATAAGCAAGCAGAAAAGAAGATAAGCAAGGTAAAGAGTGGGACAGCGTGTGCTCGGAAGTGGGCAGGCGGGTGGAAAAACAAACAGAATCTGCTGAGAGTGAATAGAAAGGCAGGGGCGCGGCTGAGGAAATGCTACGAGGTCCCTCAGTGCGTGCTTTTCCACACTTGCTTTACAGAGCAAAACGTCATTTGTAACGGTGCTGAAAAACAAATGAGTTCCGCTCACTGAAACTCAAAGGACAATATTAAGTCAATACCTTGTATCATCCCCTAGGCATGCCTTCCCAGCCCCGAGTCCTTCTCTCTCTCTCCAGGTCATGTTTCTCATCTTCCTTTCTGGATGTCTGTCTGTCTCATCCCTCTCAGCCTCAGCAGCTCCCGGACTCCCCGCACCCACTCCTCGCCCCGCAGGAATAAAGTCTGATCCAAGGAGAAGTTGCAGAAGAGAAAATCCAGTGTTACGTATTCCCACCCGCTACGCCGCTCCCCAGATTTATTGCTGACCCTTGAGCCATCCCTGATGTCCCCCAACCTGAGTTGTCACAAGCTCCACGACAGGGTCTTCCAGAGGTTTTTGTCATTACTTCTAAAGTTACACCAATAAATGATAAACTTAACCCTTTCAAGAGACTTAGTACCACGGGACTTCTTCATGTCTACCTAGAGCTGAGAATCAGGTGTCCCCAGGTCATACTTCAGAACGGATTTCCGGTCCCTCGCCCTTCCACATCGTTGTGCCCCTAGGACTGTCCCTTCTCTCTAAGTAGCACCAGCTTCAACCTGTTGCTCAGGTCAGAAGGCCAACGGGTCTCTGGGTCTTCTTGTCTCTTGTCGCCTCTAGCTGGGGACCGGGGCGGGGGGGGGGGGGGGCTTGCCGAGTCTACTCTCCCTCCCCCCACCACCTCCACCAAGACCGATGCAAGCCCCTCCCCCACAGCCTCCCCACCCGTCTTCCTCCTTCCAATCTCTTCTTCACAGACTGGCCAGCCTCATCCTCATGAAATGCAAATCCAAACATGCCAAGTGCTCCTGGCTTTCTGCTTGCTTCTGGAATAAATCTAAAACCCTGAACATGTCCCATGGGGCCCTGCCTGACCCGACACTGGCCTCCCTACGCTGCATCTCACACCACTTTCCCTCTCCCTGCCCTCTCCAGCCACAATGGTTTGCTTTCTCTTCCTCAAATATTCTAGTCCTGGACCGTCTCTGAGCCTTTCCTGGGACCGTCTTCACTGTCCAGATGCTCATCCCTTAGTGTCTCTTTGTACAGCTTCTTCTCACCTTCAGCTCTCAGCTCCTAATGCTTTTGGCCAGAGAAGCTCTGGCTCTATCTGATGTGCTCTCTACTGTGAACGATTAACATAGAGTTGGGGACTTCACGAAACAAAGAAAAACAGAGACAGAACGAGGACAACAAGACCTGAGTATCAATGACCAGGACCCACAGGCCCTCTCCCACAGCCTCGACAAAGCCCGGAGTCAAAGTGAAGGCGGAGATCGCTGCCTGCGTGTGAAAGCAAACAGCCAGTTAAACTTATAAACACATGCCTTGGAGCGTAAGTTAAGATCCCAAAAGATATTTTCTAACTGACGATGTGGAGCTGTGGAACAAGATGCAAAGATAATAAACACATTTAATTTGAAACAGATGGCAATCTGGTCACTGGTTGCTTGACTTGGGCCCCTTGAAAACGTATTCTCTTCCCTTCAACACTGTGTGAGTATAATTTTTGAAGTGTCAGGATGTGCTCTCATGGAGGACATCCCCAGCTCCCCGAAGGCCCCCAGATGGCAAGGCAAGGCTTAATTGAGTCCTGTGAACCCACGTTCATTGGCGTTTATCTGCCTAGGTCTGGTCAACAGTAAAGCACAGCTACAACTTTATAAACAAGCAATCCAAAGTGAGGGAGGCACGTTAGGGTCCTCGAATAGGGCACTAAAGGCATGTATAATAACATATCTATTGAGTGTAGATTTTCATAATGTGCCAAAATATGCCTTAGGGTTGTCAGTACAAATGTTACAACTTGCTAGAAAAGTTGGAGGCATCTAGTGATCAGACACAGAGCAGATGTTCTTTTAAACTAAAAAATTTTGTTTCCCTAAAAAAACTTTCCACCTACTTGCAACTATGCAGCTTACAAACTGCTTAGTGGATCTTTCGAGAGAAGCGAGAGAGGGATCCTAAGGGAAGCAAAGTTTCAGGAGCAACAACTTCAGAAACCAAGTTTAGACTCATCAAAGAAAAATGATGCACTTTTCAAAGATTTGCATGGCATGGAGAAATGTTCAGGTTTCTGTCCAATATCAGTGAAGGTATTTCAATGACAGGTCCTAACCTGAGGCTCCACACAGAGACTGGGATGTTTCTATATCCTTAACCATTTTCTTCTAATTATCACCTCTAGGATGCCAGTTTTCAGATTACATTTCTTTGGGTTTCAGGGGAAAAAGCTAAATCCACCAGAGAATGCTGCCACTTAGCGCTAACCACAGAATTCCAAAGCAAAAATTACGTCCAGCTTTCTGAGCATCTTACTGTAGTCGGACATTCTAGATGAAGAATCCCAGATGCAACCTTCACGGGGACCAGAAGTCCCAGCCTTGACTTTCTGTTCCCACCTAATTCTGGTCATCACTGCAGATCAGAGGTTGATTACACGTGCCCATCTGACATTCCCTTCCACATAGTTCATATTTTGAATCTACTGTCTTGTTCTTCTCTACCTTTACCTAATACTTCGTCATCTGTCCATCCATCCATCCTCCTGTCCATCCATCCATCCATCCAATACGGATTGAGGATCTGCCTCTTGCTAGATATAGTGCTATGTGTTAAGGAAGATGAGATAGAGGCTGTGACTTCATAGAACATAAAATCTAACCGTGGATGTAGGTACGAAAACAGACCATTTATTGCACAACTCGTCATTACTAAAATGGAGATACTTGAAAGATGCCAGAGAGGCGCCTGGGTCGCTCAGTTGGTCAAGCGTCTGCCTTTGGCTCAGGTCATGATCTCAGGGTCCTGGGATCGAGCCCCACGTCGGACTCCTGGCTCAATGGGGAACCTGCTTCTCCCTCTCTCCCTGCCCCTCCCCCCGGTCGTACTCTCAAGCATACCTTCTCTCGCTCTCAAATAAATAAATAAAATCTTGGGAAAAAAAGATAATGGGGAACAGAGGGAGGAAGGTCTATATCTCAGGGTGAGAACTGGGGGGTGTCATGAACAGCACCATAGAGGAAGTAATGAGTAGGAGTTCTCCAGGTGGATGAGTATTTAGGGAAGGGAAGTGGGGGAAAAGGTTGCATTCCAGGCAGAGGGAGAGAGACAAGCCGATCCCAGAAGCCCGAGAGCCAGCAGCATTTCCAGGGCACTGAGATGGTTCTCGTGTTGAAGGAGCACTGGGCTGGGGGGCAGGGAGATGGAGTAGAAGAGAAGATGGAGAAAGGAGCAGATCAGGTCTGATCAGGAAGGACCCTCTTCCTTCGTGGGTCTTGTCCAGAGCAGTGACTTGGATGTTGGAAAATCCCTGAAGGGGATGCTGGGTGGCGCAGTCGGTTAAATGTCTCATTCTTGGTTTCAATTCCGGCCAGGATCTCAGGGTCCTGGGATCGAGCCCGCCTGGGGCTCTGTGCTAAGCATGGAGTCTGCTTGCGATTCTCTTTTCCTCTCCCTCTGCCCCTCCTGCTCATGCCTTTTCTCTCTCTCCCTTTCTAAAATAAAATCTTTAAAAAAGAAAGAAAGAAAGAAAAGAAAATCACTGAAGAATGGCTTAATATTCTCCCCAAACACAAATAATTGATATAATGGGAAATGGGGAGGAAAAAGAAACAGAAAACACAGTTGGATGAGCAGTATATTACCCCTACCCTGTAAAGAAGAAATACCACGGAGACAGATGGTAGCTACATCGTGCAGAGCACGCACAGCCTGAAGTGTAGAGAAGTCAAATCACTGTACTGTGTAAACCTGAAACTAAAGTAACATGGTGTGTCAACTATACTCAAATAAAAAAATAATTAAAAAGAAAATTGCTTGATAGTAAAAATACACACAGCAGGGGGCGCCTGGGTGGCTCAGTGGGTTAAGCGCCTGCCTTCAGCTCAGGGTCCTGGGATCGAGTCCCACATCGGGCTCCCTGATCAGCGGGAAGTCTGCTTCTCTCTCTGCTTCTCCCCTCACCCGTGCTCGCTCTCTCTCTCTCTCTCTCTCAGTCACTCTCAAATAAAGAAAATCTTTAATATACATATACATATTTTATGTAAATATATTTTTTTCTATATGTACACACACACACCAGCTCTTAGATGTTTCCTGACCTCCTGTGTCTCCTCCGCGTAAGACCTGTTTTCTTTGCAATATATCCGTGTGTACAAGTGTGGAATTCCTTCGTGGCACCGGTGGAAGCATTAGCTGTGGGACCCCTGTTCTCCAATTGTTCTGCTACTTGGAGGATCGCCCCCACCCTTCTCTTATGACTGTGCTGTGCAAATACACAAGAATAAGCTGACAGCATCCATTTATTTTCTTCCCAGATTAAATAATATTTCATGAAGTTGCAAGTTCCGGTCCCGTAACTTCCTCTTCAGGCCACTCACTTGGGGGTTGTTGAGTCCCTCAGAACATCACCGCTGATGGTGGATTTTGTATCCTTTAGAGCTCCCCCTGAGAGGAAGAAAGAGAACAAGAAGCAAGAGGATCTGCCTGAAGGCCAGCCCTTGCCCGATGGGCAGATGCTGCAGAAGGGGCAAGGCGCCCAGATCTCTAAGGACAAAGCCAAAGACAAAGGAGAGGACAAGGCTACTAAGGAAGGCCCATCTCTTGGCAAAACAGAACCGCGAAGAGACGCCAAGGGTAAGGCCAGCCCGGGGCTGGGGACAGACCCCACGCCCGTGCATTTGCAGGCTCCCTTTGGGTTTAAACGATGGTGTCCTGGAGCGGGAGCTTCTCACGCAGGCGCAGAGCTGCCAGGGTAGGAAAACACTGTGGTTGCAAACCAGCAAGTCCGCAGAGCTCCTGCTGTTCATGACCGAGCTTCTGGCTCCAGAGCTCTAGTTTCCATACTTAGGTACGATCTGGGGCTGGACCAGAAAGACCCAGAACAGTGGAAAGAAAGGTCGCGCAAGCCCATTAGCTCAGTGGCCGCGTTCTGTGCCGTGGGTCGCAGAGGCGGTCTCATCTTCTCAGTGAGGGAAACTGATCCTTGGGAGGAAAAGCAGAGGGCACCATTCCAGGGCTGAGGGGGCTGGGGGGAGGCGGCTTTGTTCTGGTCAAGGGACCCCCAACCCTTCTCCCCGTCAATCACCCTGGCTTCTGCTGAGTTGGGTTCTTCCATGCTGGGCTGCCTGTGAGCCCAGCAAAGCACAGACCTGAGCCCCATCCTTGTCCCATCAAGGCAGGAAACAGCCTTGCCAATGCCGTCTCCCGTCTACTTTGCGGAACGAATCGCTTAGTGTCCGTGGCAGGTGTCTTCAGAGTGGGAGGCAGTGGCCACGGAGCTGATCCACGGGAAGGCAGCTAGGCCAGCTGGAAGCAGGGCTTCTTGTTTCTCCTTTTGTATATTCTCCTCTCTGTGCCCAGAGGGCTGGGGCGAGTCCTCTCTGCATCTCCACCTTCCTCCAGCTAAAGAAGTCAGACCTCCTGCAAATACATCAACATGGCATTTCCACTAAGTGGGCCCCTCGGGACAGGGGAAGGAAGAGCAAGGGGGTATTTTTAAGATGACAAGTTACCTTTAAGCCTCATTTGCTACCTGGAAGATACAACCTTTTCTGATCATTAACATGGACCAATCACTTCCTCCACATGCTGAACACAGGGACAAAAGATCGTTGCCAGAAGGGGATACATAAATTCTCCTAATTACCCCCAGAGACCTATGTGGGGGGGGGGGGGAAGGGGGGGAATCAGAAAGGGCTTTCATTATGCAACCAGAGCTCATTTCTTGAAAATCAGAGTTTCGCTTCCCTAAAAACCTTTTCAGCTTTAGGCATATTCGGGCCAAGGAAAACCACGACAACCAAACCAGATAAAGGAGAGCTTGAAAAGTCGGGGGGGGGGGGGGTTGTTTGTTTGTTTTTTGTCTTGTTTTGTTTTTTTTGCAAATCTCGGTCTTATTCCCTGGGACTGAAACTAGTATTTAAGGAGAATTGCAGGGTAAGAAAAGAGAAGAGATGTAGCCGAGCAGTGTAGGAGAGAGAGGGGAGACCCTTTATTGTGGGATAAAGACCTCAGCCTTGAAGCCAAGCAAGTGCAAAATCTTTGCTGCAGACGCAGCTGAAGATGACCTATAAACTTTGAAGGCCTGTGGGGGGAAATCTCTGGTCGGCTCCTGTCTCCAAGCTCAGAGGCTTGCTGACGGCACTCCCGGAAGCCCAGGGCTTTTCCAGATACCTCCCCAGAGCAGTATGCCCTTCCCCCACTCTTCCGACCTGCCGGATTTGTATTCCTTTCCAGTTCTGTTCAGTTGATCGGAGCCCCCCTTGCTTTTTGACCTTAGCTTTCCAGAGCAGCCATTCACACAAGTCATGCAAGCAACGAGAACTTTGGGGGGTGCGTAGGCTACCAAGGCAGACGCATTCCCTCACTCCATCCATCTCCGGGGAGCACCCACTCTGCATCAGCCTCCGTTCCAGCGCTGAAACGACCTTGGTGAACGAGCCTGGTGATCAAAGACTCGCCTGCAGTGAAAGCATGAAGGGGCCCCGAGCTGTTCTCCAGCTCACCCCCAGCCTTGCAGAGCAATATTGGTGGAGGGTGAATGTGAGCAGTGTTCCCACCCGCTCCGGTCCAGTCTGGGCCAAGTCAGTTATCCCAGGAGAATGCCAGGGCTCGCTCCAGAAGAAAGTAGTGCCTGGGGAAGCTTTGGAAGCATTTATCCTGGGAGCCTGAGGTTGGGAATCCACAGACCAGCCACAGGCCCCCATGTGAGCCCTTCTGGTTCTTATTTTCCTCCCACTTGAAAGTAATTAGGCTTTTCTTCCATTTGGGGGTTTCTACCCACTTCTGACCCCAAAAGGCTCAGGAAATTACAAAGCAAGTTTTCCAACAGATGTTTTTCCCAGCGTCAGGCGGTCCAACACAGCTGCCAATTTGCTCTCCCTCCGTCTTGCAAGCCTGATGCATTCAGAAGCTCGGAGAGGCCTCCGCTGAAGGACCCCTTGCTGGTGGAATGACCGGCTGCAAAGGCGAGGCTGCTTTTCGCTGCCTGAGAGGCACTCCCAACCCCACAGAGGGCCTGCCAGGCAAGAGATCCTGGCTGGAAACGTCCATAGGGGGTGTAGGATGTACAGATCGACAGTGGAGTGGTAGAGTGTGTGTGTGTGTGTGTGCACGCGTGCATGGGAGAGGGAGACAGAGAGAGAGAGAATAGAAAAAGGGAGGGGGGGAGGTTCATACACGTTTAAGGATTGGGGGAAATGGGCTCCCTGGGAAGTGTGCGGTTTGCACAGCAATCTTTGGAATCTCGAGGCTGAGCGAAGCATGGGTAAGTGCACCAGGAATCTTCAGCCACTCCCTAGTCAGAAAGCCATGTGTTGTATGAAATCGGAACCACATCCCTTGCCTGTGACCCGCCTCCGCTCGGGGGCGGGGGGAGGGGGGTCTGGGGCGATTTGGAAGATTGTAGATCAAAAGGAGAGCTTGCTTCAATTTGTCGGAGTCAGGAAAACACATCACTCAGCCCAGTATTGGGTAACTGCACATCCTGTCTAAACACGCTCCCCAAGCCTTGATGGCTTAGCAGAGCATGACTTGGTTTTCTCTGAAAGCAGCAGATGATTGAAAGAGAAAGGAGAGGAGACAGAGCAAAAGCTCAGAGACAGGGATGGGTCCACCGCTGACAGGCCACATGACTTGGTGCAACTGGTCCCGGATTTGGGTGCTTCGGTTCTGCTTTGTGCAAAACCGAGTTCACTGCGCTCAGAGCATCAGAGAATCACCACGATAGGAGAGATCTTCAAGGTCATAGTGTGACCATTAAGAGCCTGACACACAGTAGACACTAAGTAATTCTAACTCTTGAGCGAAGGTGCGAACACGTGACCCGCGGGGTCCCCTGGATGCCATCTCTGCAAACAGTTGTTCCATCTAAAGTGCCAGCAACGACAGGACCATCTATTGAGCTGGGCCACTCTGTCTTCGGCAGCTACAGCTGTTAGCATCCTAAGCAAATCCAAATCCCCATCCAGAACTGCCTCCTGGAAGCTTCCATCACTGGTTCCCATTCCATCTGTTGGGGCAGGGTGAGATGGTGGGGTGAGCTGGGTTTGATCACTCTGCTATGAAGCAGTCTTTCCTAGCTGCCGTGTCTCCCAGTGGCTTCTCTGTCCTTCAGTCTAATTGTTCCCACCTCCTTCGGCCATGCCCCAAATCACAATGAATGAGGGACGATATACCTAGATGCCCCGAGCTGAATTCAGTGATTCAGCTGTGATTGGACCAGGGAGGGAAAAGTGGTTCTGTCCCCTTCTTGTTACAGATCCTGTATGCAGTGATACAAGGCAATCACCTCAATGACATGCGCAGTGGGCAACCCCACTCATCTCACCCCGAATCTGAATATACTTTTCAGATCTCAAACAGATGCTCACGTCAGAGTTGCTCAAAGACAAAGAACAGCTCCTTCTTGGGTCTTCTGTGCCTTAGACAAAATTAAACACATCAGGGCCAATGAGTGATTCATTATTGTGGTTCAAATCTATTTCAGCCACCCTATTCCTCCTCTCACACCATTATGCATCCTTCCTATGAGTCAGTAATGAAGGAGAGAGGCATCCCTGAGTTCCCCCCTCACCCTCATTATACTCTAGAAAGGATCCTTAAATTATAATGATTATTCCTTGCACACGTTAACACTGTGTTAACATACTTACCAAGTATGTTTCAAATACTTGGGGAGTGTACATTATTTTTTAGATTTTCGTATCAGACAGAATTACATGTGACCTGAAGGGAGAAGAAAAAAAAAATTCCACCAACAGAAAGGAGTGTATGTCCCCCATATGACAAGATGTCCAGAGGAAGGCAGTGCAAGGCTGGCGGGAGCTCTATGATGACATCAGAGACCCAAGCCATTCATAGACTTCTTCTTATCATGAGGATAAGTCCTCATGCTCCCAAAATGGCTGCTCACCTCTATGCATCACATCTACCTCCCAGGCAGAAAGAGGACAGGTGAGTGAGGAGAAAAGAGAAAGATACATTCAAGCTGGCTGGAAGAAAACAGAAACATTCCAAGACACCCCTTCCCCACCAACAAACTTTTACACACACACATGCACGCACACACACACACACACACACAGGAAAAGCTAGATTAAAATGTACATTACCACTACTAGCAGTAAAGATTAGCTTTTCTTTAAGGAAGGGCAACCCTAATAATCATGATGATCTAAACTCTGGAAATCAGAAAAGTCGGTTGCATCATCTCAATGGGAGCAAAACAGATGGGTGTCACTACGTGACCACTGGCCATGTCTCTTTTCTCCTTGAGGTTTCTTTGACGCTCCGTAAATTGGCTTTTGTGCTCCTGGTCCTTCTTAGAAGGGTTTTCCTCAGCCCTTCTCCTGTAAGTGAGAATGTGTCCACGTGTGGGGACAGCTGGGAGCAAGAGTCTGAAAAGACACCCTAGCTCTGACACCCACTGTGTGTAGAAACCACGTGTGACGTATGCTGACACATCCTGCTTCTGATTCCACTTTGTTCCACCAAGCAGCAGGGTTTGGTATCAGCCTTGGTTTTGTTCCATTTATATTTATGGAACATCGGTGAGCTGAAGCAGATGAGCCTTATTTCACAAACCGACGTTAGTGAAACAGTCGGTTTCACTTAACTAGTGAAACAGTGAATGTCACTAACAGTAAGGGGTCAGAAACATCAGGGTTCCACACACAGTTCCACCATTCCTAATATGCAACCTTGGCCAAGTCCTGTGACTTGTCTGCATCATTATTCCTTCACTAGTGTATTTGTTTTCTATTGCCGTGTGACAAATTACCGCGGGGTTAGAAGGTCACAGCAACGCCTACTCATTATCTCAGTTTCTGTGGGTTAGTCCAGGCACAGCTTAGCTGGGTCCTCTGCTCAGCTCTTATCTGAGACTCAGGGTTGTCACCAGAGTCCATTTGCTTGCAGCTTTAGAAATCTTGGTGACATATTGGGGTGCTTAGGTGACACAGTCGGTTAAGGATCAGACTCTTGGTTTCAACTGAGGTCATGATCGCAGGGTCATGATCTTGAGGTCATGATATCGAACCCCATGCCAGGCTCCCTGCTGAGTGCAGAGTCTGCTTGGGATTCTCTCCCTCTCCTTCTGCCTTTCCTGCTCTTGTGTGCCCTCTCTCTCTCCTCACCAAATAAATAAATAAATAAATACATCTTTAAAAAAAAGAAAAGAAAAAGAAAAAAAAATCATGGTGACATCCTTCTGCATGCCCAGCATGACTTGAGTCTCAAGCCCCCTGAATTTCTTTTAAAGTGCTCACCTGATTAGGTCAGGCCCACCCAAGATAAACTCCCTTTTAATTAATTTATATAGTCAACTGATCAGGGGCCCTAATCACATCTGCAAAATCCCTTCACCTTTGCCACAATGTAACATACCTATGAGCTGTATCCCATCATATTCCCACACTCAAGGGGAGGGGGACTATAAAAGGCATCCATAATAGGGGACAGAATCTCAGGCCATCTTAGAAGTCGGCCACCACACCCTGTAAAATGAAGATTCAAATAGGACCTATTGTACATGGTTACTCTAAAGATGAAATGAGGTGAAGATAGCAGGAAGCATCCAGCAAGCAGTAACTGCTGTAATCATTCCAGCATTTCTAAGTATCTGCTGCATGGTAGGCCCCACGTTAGGAGCTGGGGATTCAGAAAATAATAATGTCAACCTCACTCTAAAAAAATCATGACATTTCTCTTAACACTAAATGTTCCTCGCTACCCCAACCCCCTTCAAAAGCTGCCAAAAAGCAATAAAGCTTTAAAATCCAACTAAATGACTTTTTGATACAAAGTCTCAAGGTTTTATTTTTTCACTTATTGAAGTCACTGTCAAAAATAAAAAGTGCTGACTCCAATCAAAGACTATCATCCATAGGATTATTATTTCCACCCTTAAACGTCCCCCCACTACCTCCCACCCCGCTTTGGCCACGAACTTGCAGTCAGAGGAGCAGCTGTCTAGTAATATCGTGTCAACGCAGGTGAACTCAACTCTCCCTGGGTGTTCTTAGCCTTGGCTGCTCTCGGTCGAATCCCCTGGAGGGCTTGCCCAGGGTCCCACCTGCCGAAACACAGGTGCATTCGGCCTGGGGTGCCGGCTGGCTTTGGAATTTTTTAAGCCCCATCCTCCACACCCGCCGCCCCCAAATGCTCCCACACACCACCAGGGAAGAGAATTTCTGCTGGAGACAAAGTCTGGTCATTTCCCACTGTCCGAAAGCCAAACTCCCCTTAAAGAGAAACTGTTGAAGACAGGACGGGCCAGACACGTGAGCAGCAATAAAGGAGTTTTCCATATATTTGCAGCAAAGAGGCTGAAATTCAACACATTTCGCACCTTTTCAAGGTGCTCTCCCAGGTCTAGACCGCTGTTCCTTTTTGCAGACAGCCCACCCCTGGGTGGGTAGTAGCTAGGATCGTGCTGAGCACAAAATCCATTGCCCAGAAAGCTGCTGGTGCTCAGCATGTCTTCCGCTCGCTCATTCAGTCTTTATTTACTCTGTCACATGCATGTATTGAGCACCTACTATATGCCAGACTTCAGGATGGGTGCTGGGGCTTCAAAGACCAACAGGACCCAAACGGTGCCTTCAAGAGCTCAGAGTCTAATGCCAAGATGCAAAGATGCCCTTCCTGGACCAGACGAGAAGTGCTTTCTGGACGGAGGACAGGAAGCTAGTTTTTCGGCTGTAAATAATCTTTTTAAAAACCTTCTCTGTCTTCTAGGACTCCATGTATCTTTCTCCGGTTTTAATCAGTCCCAGAGGGCAGCCTCTTTCCAACTTCCCTTCCATCTCCCTGGCAACCATTCTTTTCCCCCATCCCACCCCGAGGAAAAATTACCAAAGAGAAGAACATAAAAACTGCCGAAATGTCATAATTACTCTGTAAGGGAGAAGAACCACATGAAGCCCTAGCCTCCTCCCCCTCCCATCCCTTCTAACCCTCTGGAGCTTTTCTCCCACACGGAGGGGCCTACTCCACAACCCAGGACCACATCCTGAGCTGGGGAGGGGGGGTGGGGCAGGAAGGGGGAGCTGCCTCCTTCCATTTGCCGAACAGTGCTGGCTTCCAGCAAGACCGACTGCCAGTGCAGCCGAAAGCAGACACTTACTGACCGAGGAGACTTTGGCAAAGCTCAGAAAAGCTGCATTCCTCTTTTTTTTTTTTTTTTTTTTTTCCTTTTTAAATTTTAGAGGGAGAGGGAGGGACAGAGGAAGAACGAGTATATTAAACAGGCTCCAGGCCCAGCTCAGAGCCGAAGGCGGGGCTCCATCCCACGACCCTAAGATCATGCCCCGAGCCAAAATCAAGAGTCAGACGCTCCACCAGCTGAGCCCCCCAGGCGCCCCCGATTCCTCTTTGAAGATAGCACTGAGCCAGAGACAGCTGTTTGAGACAGAGCTGGTGGTGTAAAATTAGGAAAGGATTTGGTCTGTCTGGCTCTAGAGGGGACCTTTCCCCCCCAGAGTAACACATGTCCATAGAGCCCCGAGAGGGATTTCAACTAGCAGTCCAGCGCCCCCCCCCCCCCAAAATGCCTCCCCCCTCTCATTTGTCTTATAAACACTTCCTGAGAATCCGCTGTGTACAAGACCCTGGGCTCGGCTCTGCTAGCCCTCCACCACCCTACTTCCACCCATGAAGGTTTTGGAAAATATCAGAACCTTACTGTGGACTCAAAACTGAAGTATCGTGGCAGACGCCAGAAAGAATCGCTCTGAGTTATTTTTTTTTTTTTTTTCTACCTACTCTGGCATCCTGGGGAAATCGCTGTCAAGCCTACTTCATTCTCTAGTTTGAAATTCTGTTCAAGTGCAATACCTCAGCTGGGGGTTGCTGAACGCTTTCAGGAGCCACACGAGCAAGTACCACCCAGACGCAGGTCTGGTGAGCAACTCCGAAGGTCACGGCTGGCTTGGTAGAGGAAAGCCTAGAGGAGGAGTTCCTGCCTTCAGTTACGTGTCTGGTGCATGGAGGTGGGGTGGGGTGGGGGTAGAAATTCTGTCCAACATCCTTACGAAGCTGGGTTACATGAAGCAGAATTGCTTCACATCAAAGTCGCCAGGGTGAAAATCAGGGGTTGAGGGTCATTTACTCCAGGACTCCAGAGCCTTGTATCTCTAAGCGAGCCTTGTGTCCCTAACTGGTTTCAATGTGGGTCACGCATCATGTCTAGAAGATGAACTGTATGGCTTCAAGGTCCCTGGGAACCCTAGATCTTGTCTTTGAATTAGGCCAGCCAGCCTTGGCTTGGTTTGCTTCAGGCTTGGTGACGGGCCAGTTGTCTATCTTGCGCAGTGATTTTGAAACTGCTGAGAAAACTTCAGAATCCTCATTTCTATTTTGGAAATTAGCACTTGTCTCCTTGTGACAGGGGGTGTACTGAAGCATCCACTAATGCAGGGGTTGGCAAACTGCAGCCCATTAGGCCAAATTTGTCCTGCCATCTGTCTTCGATGACTTGCAAACTAAGAACGGTTTTGCCGTTTTTAAATGGCTGGGAAAAAAAAAAATCAAAAGAATGATATTTTGTGATACATGAAAATCCTATGAAAGTGACATTTGGTGCCCATCGATAAAGTTTTATTGAACCACAGCCACAGCTTCTCATTTACGTGTCATCTGTGGCTATTTCTGTGTCGCGACAACCGTGCCATGTGGCTGCAACAGAGAGGATATGACCGCCGAGCCCAGCCTATTTACCGTCCGGCCCAGCCCGAAAAGGTTGGCAGGCTTCTGCGTGAATATGAAAAAATAATTCTTCGCAAATCCAAAAAAGCAAGAGGGTCCCCTAATTTGTTATTTAGTTAACCTGATTAAATGACCGTCTTGGACCCCATAATGACCTTCTCTACTCGGTTAACTCCCCAGAGCAGCAATCAACTCATGGGGCATCCGCAAAACAATTTGCCAATAATCCACCTAGCAAAGAGAACGGCCCACTATGCTGATCAGATTCCAGAAAGCAAATCAGAATATCCTACAGGTTCCATGTGTCTTTCCTAATGAGGGCTTTCCTTCTGGGCTCTGGGTTGAGGGTCTGCTTCCTTCTCTGGGGCGCAAACCTCCCCTGTTATTCTGCGGGTGGGGGTCAAACCCAAAGACACGAACGCTAGGTCTAGCGCTGTGCATGGATCCTAAGAGTGTGGCATTTCTCTCCTCACTTCCCTGGAACAGACTGGAAGCTACCGATCCCGCTGGGACCTGTTTATCCACCATTAATCTCGAGTCTGAGCACCACCAAAGCTGTGGGACGAAGCTGGGACTTTTCTCTTCCAATAGCAAAGAGCTTACGAATACATGACGTGAGTCTTCCAAAAATCCCTCTTTCCCCCTATCTTTTGCACGCTGAGGACTGAGGGTGTGCCCCCCCCCCCCACGGAGTACACTCAGCAAGCGAAGCCCTGACAAAGACCACAGGAGCAGGAGTCAGTGGAGTGAGACACTCACAGGAAGCCAGGTGGGACACACAGACCCCCTCTGGGGTCAATCGTCTGCAAGCCCAGAGGAGAAGGAGCCTGTTCTGGCTGGGGGAGGCCCTTCATTGGAAGCCAAAATCAGAGCCTTAAAAGAGGAATAGGAGGGAGGTAGGTGGGGTCGGGGGGGGGGGCAGTAAGACAGGGCAGGGGTGGAGGGGGAGGAGACCCAGGCAGAAACGGAGGCACGTGTTAATTGGGTTAAGGAGGTGATGATGATGCTGGAGATGCTGGCTCTGCCCGAGAAGGCCCACGTGGCAAACCAGGGAAAGGAGAGTGGGAGAAGCCTCAATGGGAGGTCTCTCATGGGGACCCTCCCGGGGGGCTCTGGCCCCTCCAGAATGCTCAGGGCACCCCAGGCCCCATCTACACTCCCGCGGCTTGCTTCATGCCCTCACTGTCCAAGGTGGGCTCTGAATAGCACCATCCTCGGAACAGAGTCACCAACCCCGAAGCAATGCAGTGAATTTATACTTGATGCAAGAGAAAGTCACAGAGAGACCTCAGCAAAGCCCTCCCACTGGCTGGGTCCCAGTTTCTCCATCCAGGAAGTGGGATGCTGGATCTCTGGCATCCCTCGGGGCCCCAGGTTTTGGTCAGCCCCTCTGCCCGCCCCCAGAGCTGCTAGTGCTGTGTCCTCTGGGCTCCTTATGGGCAATCCTAGAAAGAAGTAAAACAACAGACACATCCGTGTTTCCTGCTGTGTGGGAGGCAGGAAATGGCCCAAACCCCTAACTGGGATGAGGTTCCTACAACGTGTCCGGCCACCCACTCCTAAGTAACCCCCACCCGTGCAGGTGTGTCGGCCAGGAAGAGGGCATGTTGGGCCATCAGCCACAGGAGTATGTCCCCTGCCCATGTTCCCAGCCATGCCCCTGCCCTGTGGGGTGTAAAAGTATTACAATGTGAATAGAGATAATGTTTGCTGAGCCTCCTTTGCAGACACGGAGGGCAGGGCGTGCCTGGGGTGGCCCCCCTGGTCAGAATTGAAACTGGGCACCACTCTCCCACTGGCCACACATGGGCTAAGCAAGAGGGGTAGCAGCTCCTTGAAGAAACCAATTATGTAGGCAGAATCTGATGCTCTCTTGTCTGCACAAAGAGGCTGGGGCAGGAGAGGGAGCTGAGTGAGGGTGAGATGATCAGGAATCAGGACGACCCCATGAAAACAAACATCATGGCAGTCAGAAGGCAGGGATTGGACGTGCCCAGCAGTGGGCACCCAGCAGGACCACCTCCAGTAGAGAGCTGGGTCTGGGCAGAGGGTGCAGTGAAGGGGAACTCTCTGGCTGGGGAAATTCACTGTGCACCTTATGGTGGTGTTTCTCCTAGTGGAATGTACACAGGGCTCCTCTGCTTCTCAGTCTCTAATAGAAGCGAGATTAGAATCGCAAGTTAGGACCCTTCAACACACATCACACTCTGCCTCCTGCTCCTTGCCTCCAAGAAGGATAGCTTTCAACCCATGGCATTCTTGACATTCCAGTTTCATATAATCTGTGCCATTTCCAGGCTAGAAAAAGACCTTGTAAAGAATCTACCATATGGGTGGGTGTTGAGCCAAGGTTCTATAGTGATGGGCGGGCTCATAACTAGAGCTCAGTGCCCTGACACTCAACCTAGCATGCAGGACTCCCAGCAACAAACAGAAAGGATGCCCCTTTGAGCCATTTCCCAAGGTCACAGAAAATTTAGAAAGGTCAGTGGGAATCTAACTGATAGTCAAGAGGCAGGGACAAGAGCTGGCTGTTTTCAAAAACATGCCTTGTCTCGGTGTGAGCACATGGAACTTGGGAACCACATGCTACCTCGGCTCCTCGCTACAGGTACATGTGGCCCGTCTGCCCCAGCAGGGCCCCTTCCGGCACTTCATGGACATGAAGGCAGAGAAGAGACTGGCCTGCAGGAAGGAGCGCCGCAGTCGCTTTGGAGACATCAACGTGCACAAGTGCTATCAGTTTGGACAAATCTTCTCCCCTTTCCAGGCCCTCGCCACAACGGTGAGCAAGCTTCCCCATGAAGAGTTGTTAAGTCTTTCAGTGAGAACACTAGCAAACCCCAGTTATTTCCCCTTTTAAGAAAGGTATTGGTCAGGGGTACCTGGGTGGCTCAGTCATTAAGAAAGGTATTGGTCAATTCTGGCCACAAGGATGCTGCGTAACAAACATCCCCCAAATTTACTGACTTACCATTGCAACCGCCATGTGTTTCTCACTTGCTAGCCTGCAGAGAAATACACTCGTTCCATTTCTGTTGACTGCAAGTTCGTAGGTAGGAGGGAATGAAGAACTGAGAACAATAATCTCATCTACCACAAGAGACTAAAGGTAGCCTAGTACCTAATGGATAGTTACCTTAGGTTTAGGGGGAGATCTGAAGGCAAATGTGTGCAGCTTGGTGTTCTGAAATAAGACCATTTCAAGAGGAGACAGAGCTCTGGGGGAAAGGGAAGCTTTTGTAATAAGGGAAGATGGTTCTCGGTCCTATCCTTCTATCCTACCTGTGACCTTCTGGACTCGGGTCAGTTCAAGTGGTACCATTCCAAAATGCATTTCCTTAAAACCATTACTGTAATGCCTTTCTAAATATACACTCTTATGATTTTTAACATTTGAGTGTGCATATGAATCACTTGGGAAGCCTAATTAAAATGTAAATCCCCAGGCTTATAGTGATTTCAGTTCAGAGGGTTTGGGTCGGGTCTTGGAATCTCCTTTGTTAACAAATTCTCTGTCTACCACCTTCATTCATCATCGCTTCTTCCCAACTTTGTTCCCTTCACCAGTTGGCAGGGTGACAAATTCACCCTTGTTTTCCCATGGATTGGGAACAACAGCATCCATGTGCTGGGTTTGTACCATTTACCAGGTATAGTGCTAAAGATTTTACCAAACCTTAATCTTTATGACCTCTGCCACATCAACATCCTCATGTTATCGATGAAGCAAGAAAAGCTGAGACATGTTAAGTAACTTGCCCAAGATTATCAACACTCAGGGCAGAGCCAGGATATGAACCTGCTAAGCTATATGCTATTGCCCCTATTCTCCACCTTGTAGGAAATGCGAAGACTGGTATTTCCCCAAGACATGCCCATGAGTCCACACCTACAGAAAATGGGCATTTCATGCACCACCGAAGCGAATCTCCAGGATTTATCCTTGTCTTCCACAGAGCTGGGTATGAAAAAAGATGACAGCAACCATGAGAAAGAGAAGCCAGCGCGTCACATTAAGATCCCTTTATTCCCCCCAATAGTTAAAGCAACAAAATCTAATGACATGAAATAATAAAAATTTTAAAACTGCATTCTGGCACCTTACTGCAAGGCTTTGCATTACAACAGTGAGAGTCCAGAGACTCAGGAATGCTGAGACATTCTCAAACCTGACTTAAACTTTAGATAGCTTGAGAGCCACCAACGTGCCTCTGTGTGAATATTCTGTGAGTGAGACAATTAGGAACTGCAGTACTTAACCAGAACTGGATATCCAATAGGTTTTTCTCAGAAGTCTAAAGATGGGGGGAAAGGTTGGCTACAGTACAATGAATCAAGAACCCCACTGTTTCCATTTCCTGGTCTATCATCACTAGAGTTTTGGATGGCAACCTTGGGATTTACTCCATGTGGTGACAAAGTAGTTGCCATTGCACCAAACACCACATCCTCACATGAATACACCAAACACTGGAAGGCCAAATGTTCTCCTCATGCTACAAATACATGCACATGTGTACACACATTCACACATATATGTGCATGTACGTGTGCACACACAAGGAGAACCTCTCCTGGGAGCCACTCAGTAGATTTTTCAGCAACTCTTGACCAGGATGGTGCAGCTTGCCCATGCCATAACCCCAAGGGAAGCTGGTAAGGCAAGTATTGGGTGATTACCAGGAAGCATGTTCTGCCCTCACTAAAAGAAAGTAATAAAATGACTGATGGATCAATCAATGTCTGTGGACATTGTGGACACATCGCTAGTTGGCAGATCAGACTTACAGTGAGAAATTTCTATTTTCTCTGGGTGAAAATAATCTTCTCATGATTTTTAAGCGTCCATCCTAAGGTTGCTCCTCCAGGAAGCCTCCGCCATCTTAACTGGTTTTCATTTTCATTTGATTTTAAAAGCAATGGGTGCTTATAATCAAAACTACTCAAAAGTTGAATAATCGGGAAAATAACAATGACCCAAATCACACCGTTTAGAGACAGCTAGTGTTTGCATCTGGGCGCTGTTAGATTGTTTTTTCATTCTCTTGCCATTTTTGGTAATGCCAGGTTTCCTCTGGGCCTTGATCTCTTTCCCTAGTTTTCACTGGGTTGTCTTTTGCCACCATTGCCTGACATCTCCTGATAGGACTCCTGGTCCACTTCTGGGTCCCTTTCCATGTAGCCACAGTTAGAGAAGCCATGGCTTCTGCTTCATTATAGTGCTGTTCCCAGGAAGGTGCCCCATCCTTCCCTTGTTTCCATCTCTTAAACATACTAAACAACCCCCAAAACAGAAACAAAACTTATTCTTTCTTTAAAAAAAATCCTTAACATTTTTCACAAATTCATGGAGGGCTTCATCTTTCTGTTGACACCACCATATAGCTATAGACCTTCACATATTTCTGAGCTGTATGCCTTTCAGAAGACACTGCATTTCCTCCTCCTTGGGGCACAGGTCCCCTTTCTTTTGCCTTTTTTTTTTCTTGGAGTTTCTTTTTAAATTTAATTTCATTTTAAATTCTAGTGTAGTTAATACATGGGGTTATGTTCGTTTCTGGCGTACAATAGAGTGATTCAACACTTCTGTTCAACACCTGGTTCTCCCTCCTTCACCCCCATCACCTGTTTCACCCATTCCACCATCACACTCCCCTCTGGTAACCATCAGTTTCTTTGCTATAGTTAACAGTCTGCTTCTCAGCTTTTCTCTCTCTTTCTTTTTCTCCCACCTTTGCTCATTTTTTTTTTTTTTTGCTACTTAAAATCCATATATGAGTGAAGTCATATGGTACTTGTTTTTCTCTAACTTATTTTGCTTAGTGTTATACTCTCTAGCTCCAACCATGCCATTAAAAATGGCAAGAGTTCATTCTTTTTGATGGCTGTGTAATATTCCATTTCTCCAAAGACAATATCCAGGTGGATATGTACATTTATCTCTTCTTTATCCATTCATCTATGGATGGACACTTGGACTGCTTCCCTAATTTGGCTATTGTATCTAATACTATAAACATAGTGGTTCATGTATCTCTTTGAATGAATGTTTTTGTATTTGGGGGGTAAATACCCAGTAGTGTGATTACTGGATAATAGGATAGTTCTATTCTTAATTTTTTGAGGAACCTCCACACTGTTTTCCACAGTGGCTGTGCCAGTTTGCATTCCCACTAACAGTACATGAGGGTTCCTTTTTCCCACATCCTCGCCAACACTTGTTTCTTGTGTTTTTGATTTTAGCCATTCTGACAGGTGTGAGAGGACATCTCCTTTTAGTTTTGATTTGCTTTTTCCCTGATAACGAGTGATGCTAAACATCTTTTCTTGTCTGTTGGCCATCTGGATGTCTTCTTTGGAGAAATGTCTGTTCATTTCTTCTGCCCATTTTTAATTGGATTATTTTTGGGGGGTGTTGAGTTGTATAAGTTCTTTATATACTTTGGATACTAACCCTCAGATATGTCATTTGCGAAAATGTCCTCTTTCAATCTGAGGCAGACAACTCCCTTTGTAACTATGTTGATTAATTGCCTGCTTGCTTTTCATTTTACTGACATCATTTTCAATTACACAGGCAGAATTTTATATTTTAGTGTTTCCCATTTTGCTTGAGCCAGGGATCCACAAATTGTGGTTCTCTGGCCAAATCTGGCTTTCCTCATGTTTCTATAAATAAAGTTTTATTGGAAAACAGACATGCCCATTTGTTTACATATTGTCTACTGCTGCTTTATTGCTACAATAGCAGAGTTGACTGACTATAACAGAGACCCAAAGCTGAAAATATTTACTATCTGGGCCTTTACAGGAAAAGTTTGCTGAGCTGTCTTAATCCAGATTCCCCTTTATAATTTCTGGCAAAGGTACCTGCTTTGCTGACCTCAGGCTTTTAAATTTTTTTCCCTAAGGTCCTGAGTCTATGATTATGTCCATCTAAATCTTCCATTACAAAAATGAACTCAAGTAACAATAACACTAACAGTCAAAATTTTTTGCATACTAATACTTAACATTATTACTAAGTGTATCGATTCATCAGCTTTCTGAGAGCTCACTACGAAGTGGGTACTATTATCCCCATCTTCCAAAGAGGAAAACAGAGCCAAGGCGAGGTAAAGGAGCAGAGCTACTAAGTCACAGAAGCAGAATTTGGACCCAGGAGATGGTGCTCCAGAACCTACACTCTCACCATTGTGGTATCCTTCTGACCCAGTGGTCACTGTCCCCCAAAGCTGCCCTCACCCTTGTGCTCCCAGCCAGTCTTCTGGTTTAAGTAGCAAGTGGAAAATCTCTCAGTGGGCTTCATCTGCCTTCTTGGAGATGAAATTACCAGCAAGGAAGCCCGGTGGGGCAGGGTCCTTGTTCTGCCTCCTCCGCATAGACAGGGTTCTGGGGATCTTGTAATAGGGATGTGGGTTTTGGAATCCTGTAGCATTTGAGTCCTGGTTCCATTATCCATTGGCCAAGGAATCTGGGGCTAAACTTCCCTGAGCCTTGACTTCCTCTTCTGTAAAACAGCCTTAATTTTGAAAATACTGGCTCTCATCGGGGGGATGAAATGAGAAAATGCAAAGTCCTTAGCACAGTCCTTGGGCTACACATGGAGTCAGGAACTTATCCAGTTCCTTTTCTAGAAGGATCTATGGTAGAGGGCTGCCTAATGCTGCCCCCATCACTACCTGCCTGCAGGCTAATTGGCCATCTGTATTAAGAAACCCTCCTGTAGGGGTGCCTGGGTGTTTCCGTTGCTTAAGCAACTGCCTTCAGCTCGGGTCATGATCCTAGAGTGCAGGGATCGAGTCCCGCATCGGGCTCCCGCAACACGGGGAATCTGCTTCTCCCTCTGACCTTCTCCCCTCTCATGCTCTTTCTCACGGTCTCCTCTCTCTCTCTCTCTCTCTCAAATAAATAAAATCTTTTTTTTTTAAGTTCATATTATAAAAGAAAAAGAAAAAGAAACCCTCCTGCATATCTTGTGCCTAACCTGGTAGTTTGTGTCTAAATTTCTGGCTTTCTCTCCTTTTAATCTGTGAGCCACTCCTTCCCACCTGCTGCTGCTTTCAGGGAGAGGATTCTGTCCAGAAGGCCAAGCTCTGTAGGGGTACCAGTGAGGGCTTGACATCAACACTATCCAACCTGGGCATGCTTTCTTTTAAACAAGGTGTAGCCTTCCACCCACTCCAAAGCAGAGAAAAGCTCTGTACCATCACAATGGAAGCCACTGAAAGCTTGAGACCCAGAGAGAGCATATTCAACTCTGAGCCATGTGTTCCAGCATTAAAAGGAAGAACCATCAATTTAAATCACAACCAGCAATATATCTGATTCACATACAGCTTTGCAGGAACCCATTAATACACAAAGCAAGATTTACCTAGACAAAGCTTTCTTCCATTCTCAGCTTCAAGCAAGGCAAGATTCATAAGTGAGAAGTAATAATGATCGCAACTGGCCAGCATATGCTGCGTAATCACTTCGTCCCAGGCCCTGTGCCCAAAGCTTTTGTGGAGTTAGCTCATTTAATTCGCACTATTGTTCCACTCAGATAAACCCCTATTATTAAGATCCAGGAAAGTCTAACAGTGCCATCACATACCTGCCTTCTCTCTGTACAGGTAGAGACCAGCACCCTCTAGGGCCTGGACACGCCCTCCCAGGCTTGTCCTCTGCCCAACAGCCAGGAGGAGCAGACATCTCCATTCCACATTTGCTCAGAGCAGCACATGCATTCTTACCCATTCTGCCCTGCGGTTTCTGGGATCTTTGCTCTTCTCTGAGCTGTCTTGATAACGTCACCCAGGCCTCTCTGACAAACACCAGTGGATTCGTCTGCCACTGCTTGGAGATAATGTCTTTCCATTTTGGCTGTTGCCTTCTGAGGCTCTGATGTACAAGTGAGGGCCCCCGCCTCCCGGCAGGTGAGGGGAGCAGGTGGGGGAGGGTTCCATGGGGAGAACCCCGCAAGAAGCCGCTGGATCTTTGGTGGCCGGAGGTTCCAGAAATGAGGAAGTTAGGAGAAAGGCAAGGGGATGGGGAGCAGGCTCCTGGGATGGTGAGAAGCTTAAGGTCGGTTTGAGGACCAGCTCTGCCCCTCACCACTGGGACCTGGGGCAAGATGCATGGGACGCTGAGCAGTCTGGAACCTCGGTGTGACTTTTCAGGCCTGACCACAGACAGGGAATCGCAGTCAGACTCAGGACCCTGTGGCCCCATGCTTGTCTCACAGTTGGGCCCTCGCCGGCCGCCTTCATTCCTGGGTCTCTTTGCCAGGGGCCTTGCAGAGACAAGGCCCTTCCTTAGAGCCTCTGCTGGGCAGAGCGAGGGGTAAAACTGACATTTCCCCACCGGCCTCAGTCTCCAGTACTTTCCCGCTCCCAGCCCCCCTCCCCTCCCCTCTGACTCAGGGTCCATAAAACTGAGGGGCATTTAGTTGGGGTTGCCTCCGCAGTGAGCCTGCCTGCCCATCTCTGTTCCCTGGGGGGAAGAGAATTGGGGGTCAGCGTTTTCTCTGGTTTGGGACTGACTCCTGCTTCTACCATCACAGCCAGGAAATACTTACTCACTTGCCTTATTAGAGAATGGGGTGCTGGAGCTCCGCAGCTCGCTGAGCTCCCCACCCGACGTGCCCTCGGCCCTTCTCAGGCGAGGAAGGGAGACGAGGGTGAGCCTCTCACCAAGGCGAGGTGGGGGAAGGGTCTGGCACATAGTGAGAACGAGGTGGGAGCCGTCTGTTTTTTCCTTCTCCGAAGCTTGACGCTAAATCTCAAATCTGGGCTCGTGTACATGTGTGTGTACCTGAGTGTGTGGGTGAGTGCATATGCCCACAGGTGTGTGTGCATGTGTGTGCAGGTGCTCGTGGGTGGGGCGTTCTGCGTGTGCACAGACATGTGCGCCTGCTCATGTGCAGTGAATTCGAGAGAAAGGATGAGGGATAGGACTGGGGCAGCGAACTCCACCACAGCAACCCCTTAGCCAACAAAACGCACCCTCACGGCCACCTGGAAACTCCGCCTTTCTCTCTGACACCTTACTTTTTGCCCTGAAAGTGAAAAAAAAAGTCTTCTGCTATGAGGAGCGGTGCCCCTAGGCCGCACCACAGCACCGCCAGGTGTCCGGAGCCTTGTCTGGGAGGCACCGCCCGGTGGAGGGAAGCCGCTGCTGTTGGCAATTTACAAGGAGGAAGCCAGCCTGGAAATCCCAAATAAATGGGATTCGTTCCAGTTTTGTGTTTCAGGGGCACCTTGCATTTGAGACTCTAGCCACTGTCGTTTTTTGTTGTCTGTTAATTAAACTTCTCCATCTGCTTTGTCACCATGACCTCCACGACGTCACTGGATAGAATAAGAGATGGGTGCCTTCGGAAACCCTCCCCCGTGCTTCGAGGTGGCAGGAAGAAGAGGAAATCTGCGAAGCTCATAGGAAGGACTGGGCTTGCCTGGGCTGGGGAGAATGTGTGGTCACAACTGGTAATCCCGAGAGAGGTCCTTTCCCATCCCTGGGGGTTTACATTTGCACGGGATTGTGGATCCTAAGGGTGACTGATCGGGGAGGGAGGCAGGGGGATAGGGAGTGAGGAAGAGCAGAGATGGGGCCCTCTGAGCTCGGACCCTGGGCATTGACCGTGAGCATGGCAATCCCTGTTTGCATGGAGCCCCCAGTCCCTATCGCCCCTGCAGCACCCGTTGCCTGCACATCCTACCCCCACCCACGAGCTCTGAGGTCCAGAACATGGCAGTCATCACTGTGCTAGGTCTGATGCAGTCTCTACTCTGACTGTCCCCTGCTCAAGCTGGCTGTGGGGATGCGTCCTCCCCGGTGCACGTGGGGCGGGAGCTCCAAGAGCCTCTTCCCCAGGGATGCCCTCACATCGGCTGGCAAGTATCTGTATCTCTGGCCCATTCATGCATTTGGCAAGTGTTTGAGTGAGTCCCTGCAGTGTCCCAGGCACCGTCCAGGGCTACCCCAGGGAACGAGACAGATGCGGTCTCCTTTCCTCACACAAAAGAGCCTGACAGACCAGTAAGGAGTGGCAATCTAGTATGCTCCATGGGGGATGGCCACCAGCAAATGCAGGATTCTCTGTGGCATACTGGCTGGGGGACTAGGCTTTCCTGGGAAAATCAGGGAAGGCTTCTTTGAAGAAGTGACCTTTAAACTGAGGTCAAGATGAGTCAGCCACAACAGAGGCATCTTCCGGGCATGGGAACCGTTCTTATGGAGTCCTGATGGTGAGTGAGTACAATGTTTTCAGGAAACGGAGACGGGGATCCATGTTCTGGAGTGGGAGACAGCAAAGGGGCAAGCACGGGGCCAGGCGAGGGGGAAGAGAGGTCAGGTGTTGGGAGGGAACTCAGAAGCCACAGCAAAGGCTCGACCGCACCTCCAGGGCAGTGGGAATCCAGTGAAGGTTTCAACCACAAGAGAGCCATGTGGTTTTTGCCTATTAAAAGATGACCCCCAGTTACCATATGGAGAGAACCAGAGAATCAGAGACAAGAGACCCTAACTGGGGGACCAGCGCCATGGTCCAGGCTAGGGATATGATGTTCCGGCCCAGGGGGGAGGTAGAAGATGTAGAGAGACAGCCACGGGTCAGAGGCCCGGTCTGGGGTACCCTGGCAACCCTTGATGTTTGAATAGATGCCACCGGTGAGGGAGAGAAAGGTTTCCAAAATAGCTTGTAGGTTTCTGGCTTTGGCAACCAAGTACATGGTGGCCATTTGTTGGAATAGGTTTACTTGCCCAGGTTGGCCTCAAGATCTTTATTTAGACCACCACCCGACATAAGTTCCGGAACACAGGCCTGACAACAGCCACCCAAACAAGGCCCACGTAAACACTGCAAGAATCCCTCCCTTCTAGCCTCCTTATTCATACAAGGTATTTCCAAACAAGGCTGCTCCTTCTAAGCACTCCTGGGTCCCTGATAATCCACATCCTTGACAAAGCAAAACAAAACAGGAAAAAAAAAAGAAACCCTCACGGTTTGGTTTGGTTTTGTTCCTATTTCTTGCTGACTAGAAGTTAACTGCTGCCATATGCTCCAAAAACATCCAACGTTTGCATGTTTCTTTTTTATTTAGTTTTATCTGGTCGAGCCACAGAGCCTTTAGCTAAATAACCCTATAATCTGCGTGTCGTGAATAGCCATGTAACTGAGCAGTTGCAGAAGTCGCTGAGGACTGCTGTGTGGACAGTAGGCTTTGGGTTTTTTTTGTTTTGTTTTGTTTTCCCAACACTTGTTTTTCTGGAATGCCAGGAAAGGGAACCCGCGAGCTGAATGTCAGGGCCCGGTGTCCTTCAGAAGCAGCGGCCTTTCTCAAGAAATAATAAGGTGAGAAAATAGGGCTTGGGGAAGCATAATGAAACCCTGCACCTAGCTGAGGAGGCAGAAGGATCTCCTGGATTTTTTTTGTTTGTTTGTTTTAATTATTGAGAATTTGGGTATAACTAGATTTGCACCGAGCCCATGCGAGTGCTTAGTACGGTCTTTTCAGAACTCTACCCCGCGCTGATTACAGTGTTTGCAGAGGGTCTCCTGGGTCTCAGCACCTCACCACCTCACTGTGGATCCGTACATCAACACCACAGATGGGTGTAAACATCCTCCATCTTTCAGATATGCGAGCAGCCTGGGACCTGAGGTTCATTCAGCTTGCATAAGGTCAGGCTGTTAGAACATTTCAGTGACACACTCGTACCCAAGCTGATCCAATGCCCAAGAAGAAAAAGCTTCCCATGGTGCCTTAAAGTTGCGATCCGTGAGCCAAGTGCAGAGCTCTATAACCCCAAAAGGACACCCTTTGGACGTTTGTCCCTCCCTCTCTGAGTTCCAGGCTTGCCTGGGTGGGTCTAGTTCAGCACGTCCAGCCCAAAACATCACACTCCCTCCCACATCTTCAATCTCTCCCACATTCCCCCATCTCATTTAATAAAGCTGCCAAGCTGTTGGAACTGGGATCTTGGAGTCGATCTTAACGTGTGTGTGTGTGTGTGTGTGTGTGTGTGTGTGTGTGACCCACCGATGGCACCAACCTCCTAAGCATCTTTCAGACTAAGTATGCCCCTCATCTCCAGCCTCCCTCTTCTATCTTAAATTTACGCTCATCATTCCTCCTCTACACCTACAATAGCTCTCTAACCATTCTCTCAGTAGATTTTTCTGGGCACAAATATGATTCTGTCTCCCCACTCCATCAATGACTCCCCGTTGACTATCAACAAGAGCCCACATGCTCAGCATGCCACCCACTCACAGCCCTTCTGTACCTGTTCCAGCCTCCCCTCCCAGGGCTCCTCTCCCTCCACCTCCTCTGAGCTCCACCTTCTCACACCCACACTCCTCCATTCACACCCAGTGGCATCTTCCCACTGGGTATCCTGGACTCTTCCACTCGTCCACTTCTGTGCGCACAGATCCCTTCGACCACCACTGCCCTGCCTCTCCTTCTCCCCTGGGGGCCTCCCACTTATTATCAGAACTCAACTGGAAGGTCACCTTCTTGGCGAAGCCTCCACCTGGCTTGCCAGTGGAATCAGCTCCTTTCTATTTTGCTCCACTGTTACGATGTTTATCATAATGAATTGTGGTCATCTGTTGTCCATCTTGAGGGCTCTGCTCTCCTAAAAAGTGGTGATTACGGATTAATGTCCCTCTGTATTCCCCCATGCCCAGTCCAATGCCTGGTACTCAAAGGCTATTCACTGAATGGCCAAGAACTGGAGGGATGAAAATGAAACATGGCGCCCAGGCTTTGGACACCAAGCGTGGTTTTGTACCAATGCAGCAACTGTTACCAGGGAGCACTGATGATGCTGGCGAGCCCTCCAGGTGACTCAGAGGTGAATGTGTTCATGGCAGAGGGCAGACAGGAGGCTTGAAAGCTCCAAGAACGAAAAGTGGATGTCAGCAGGCTCTCCTGCAATTGGCACACGATTCCCTGAGGTAGCATTGTGTGTTTTGAGTAATTGAGGCCATCTTGCCCATCTTGTAAATCAGTCTGAAAACAGCCATGCCGCAGCAGTCTTTCAGAGAAAGAGGAGGGGGGCTTGGTTTGGACGTCTTTTACCTGCCAGGGGAGGTGGGGGGCGATCAGCTCCCGGGGCTCATTCAGTTTTAACACGATATGTTGTACACCTGTTAGGCACCTGGCCTTTTGCTTTACATGCTGATGAGAACATTTTCAAGGATTAGATGGTCTCCCTTCACTCAGGAGCTTGCAGTCTCATGGGAAAGCTAGTCTGTACACCTGGAATTATTAAAAAGTCACAAGACTGTGTGAGATCAATCTTAGATTGTGTAAAATTAGTTGGGAGTAAAAAGGCAACTGAAAGATGGATGGAGGTTGGGTGGATGAATGGATGGAGATGGACGAACGGACAGCTGATTATTTTCTTGGCTTGGAATAGCTTCAAGCTATTCCGATGCATGAGAAAATTATAATGCTCCCAGGTGTCCCTCTTCCAACCCTCCAAATAATACAATGATTTTGCCCAGTTTAAGATACTCAGTATTACTCTAAGCAATGATACTGGTGAGTGAGAGGTGAAGATTTTTGCAAGGTTCTTCCTATGGATACTTTTTGGTCCCCAAATGACACCTTCTTGCTTGCATAAAATGCTCGTCCTGGCAGGAAGTACCAGCAACTCCTCATAATCACTTAGGAATGAAAATAAGAGGCAAACAGGAAACCATGTTTATTTTTTACCACAGGTCAGCCAAACTCCCACACCTATGCTGTGCATTTCCTCTGTTGGGTGTCATAAAGTGCAGCAAGAAAATGACCCCTCCTTTTCTACCAAGAAGCTTACCGTCACCCTGACGGGTACAAAGGGTATGAAAGACAGCAGTGAGGCACAGCTAGGGACAGGTGCAGGGAAATATGCCACATTCTCCATTGAGGATTCCCCGAGAGAGTGGTTCTGCAGCTCCCCTTGTGGGGGACTAGGTGGCCACTTAGCTATGCTAGCAAAGACAAGGTAAGAGTTGGATGCAGAGCTCTGACAGAACATGACTGAGTCACAGGGTAGACCCAGCTGCTGCCGAAAATGGTTCTGTACTGGCATGACTTGAAAGAAAACAACAGAACCCTTCAAGATGTGGAACGAGCTCCCTATTTCTCAACCTCGCTCACCACGGCTGGTCAAGGTCACCTTCAAAAGATGATTTTGCTCCTTATTCCTCCAGTGAATTTTCTTCATCCCATGGAGACTTCTTGAGAGCGGTTGAAACATGAGTACCTGTTCTCATCTAGACTGCTCTTTTAACTTCATTTAAATTACTGTTATCATGCCCGGTCTTCATAATGATGCACCTCGGTCGGCCAAAATGTCTCTGAGGTGTAGGCCTTTAATGAGGATCTCAGTCCAAGGGATATAATTTGGCCAGTCTACCACGAAGCATTCACCGGCTCAGCTGGGCCCTGTCCACACTTGCACTGAACTTCCCCTACTCCCATAAGATGTGCCCTGCTTGATTCTCTCCCATTTTCTCATGCCATAGGCACCTGACGGTGTCTTTCTGCTTGGATCCGCCTGCCTAGTCTTCATGTAACGACAGCACCAGAGTGAGACACGAAAGGATAGATTGGAGAAGTATTCTTATTCATACTCACATAGGTAAAAAAGATACCATCATCAGGGCGTCCAGTAGAGAACAAAACTACTTTCAAATGTATTCTCTCTCCACCTCACACCCATTAGTTCAGCTACTATTTAAAAAAAAAAAAGAAAGAAAGAGAGAGAGAGAGAGAACTCAGAAGATAGCAAGTGGTGTGGGTGAGGATGTAAAGAAACTGGAAATTTTGTGCATTTTTGGAAGGAATGTAAAATGATCCAGCCACTGTGGAAACAGTAGGGGGGCTCTTCAACAAATTAAAAATAGAACTAACAATGCGTGAAACTGACAAAGGGGGTTAAGAGCATGCTTACCATGGTGAGCACTGAGTAATGTGCAGAAATACTGAATTGTTCTATTGTACACCTGAAACTAATATAACACTCTATGTTAATTATACTTTAATTTAAAAAAAAATTGGAACTACCAGATAAGACACCAGTTTAACTTCTGGGTATTTATCTAAGAAAATGAAAACACTAATTTAAGAAGATATATCTACCTCTATGTTCGTTGCAGTTCTTCAGCATAGCCAAGCTATGGAAACAACCTGTGTCCATTGATGGACAGATGGATAAAGATATACACATCTATGGAATACTATTTAGCCACAAAAAAAGAATGAAATCTTGGGGCACCTGGGTGGTTCAGTCAGTTAAGCATCCGACTCTTGATTTCAGCTCAGGTCATGATCTCAGGGTTGTGAGATGAGCCCCATGTTGGGCTCTGTGCTGTGCAAGGAGTCTGCTTGAGATCCTCTCCCTCTCCCTCTATTCCTATCCCCCACACTTGCACTCTCTCCATCTTTCTCTCTAAAAGAGAGAGAGAGAGAGAGAAAGAAAAGAATGAAATCTTGCTACTACAACAAAATGCAAGAACCTTGAGGGCATTTTGCTAAGGGAAATGTCACACAGAGAAAAACACCATATGATCTCACTTACATGTGGAATTTTTTAAAAACCAACAACAACAACAAAAAAAAACCCAAGTCTGTAGATACAGAGAACAGATTGGTGGTTGCCAGAGGCAAGGGATGAGGGACACAAGCTTCCAGTTTTAAAATAATTAAGTCATGGGGATCTAACATACAGCATGAGGACCATAGTTAATACCATATTGCATATTTTAAAGTTGCTAAGAGAGTAGATCTCAAAAGTCATCATCACAAGAAAAAAATTGTAACTCTGTATGGTGACAGATGTTAGCTAGACTTATTGTGGTGATCCCTTCCTAATATGTACAAATATCGAACATATGTTGTACACTTGAAAGTCATGTTCTATGGCCACTATACCTCAACAAAATAAATAAGGAAGTGGAGAGTTAATTAATTTTTACAAAAGTAGTCCTGGACCTCCATACTCTGGAAATATCGGGATGGCCTGGGAGCGTTTCACAGAAAGGTGCTCTGGGTTTCCAGAGCTATTACACCATGTATAAAGACGTCAGGCCCTGCCACAGAGCAGGAAAGGAGATGAGCCAATGCATACATCATTGCTATTCCGTCAGCCAGCTGGTTTACCTCCCAGCTGGGATGATTCTCTCTGTGCCTCTTTTTAAGGTAGAGAAGTTAGCATCTGGAAAACGAAAAGCCATAGCCTTCAGGAAGGTTTACCAGCTGTTCCTTTCAGTTTTTCAAAACCATACTGTCCCTAGCCCTTTCCTTTCTGGACTAGCCAATCAGTCTTTCTTTCTTTCTTTCTTTCTCTTTCTTCATGTCCCTGCTGAGGTTGCAAACACCATCCATCCGGAAGCCGAGGAACAGACCAGTATGCTGTGATGACTGAATAAGAAATAAAGCAGTTTGCCTTGGCGTGAAAGGAAGTCCATGTGGGATCCATTGAACAACCTTAAAAAATGAAAGTAGGGAAGGAGGAGTGGAGCCATATCCTTCCCTCATTGATCCACTTTTCTTTCTTACCACTGTCCTGTCCAGAGATTAATATACACAGTAAAATATTTTGTTAGTTGAGACAATGTTCACCCCAGAATAAAATCTCTTCTTGGGAGTTGTTTGCTGTTTGCTTTTTGGTCCCCAAGATGCCAACCTTGCATCTCAAACCAGAGGAAACAGAGCAGGAAGACAATGACAAAGCAGGGCTTGAGCCCTAACTGGTGTTTCCTCACACCAGAGAGGTCTGTCCTTAACCACACTGTCCTACTATTTGGTAGGTCACTGCTGTCATGAACTTGCTGGTATCTGGCTCTTGTCTGGTCTTGATTTAAGAGACGCAAAGATGATATATATAGTCCATATATGTAGAATATTACACAGCCATCAGAAAGAAATCTTGCCATTTGCAATAACATGGATAGAGCTAGAGGGTAATACGCTAAGTGAAATAAGTCAATCAGAGAAAGACAAATACCATATGATTTCACTTATATGTGGAATTTAAGAAACAAGAAAGATGAACATAAAAAGGGAAAGAAAAACTAAATAAGATAAAAACAGAGAGGGAGGGTCACCTGGATGGCTCAGTTGGTTAAGTGGCTGCCTTCAGCTTAAGTCATGATCCCAAGGTCCTGGGATCAAGCCCCATGTCAGGCTCCCTGCTCAGTGAGGAGTTTGCTTCTCCCTTTCCCTCTGCCTGTACCTCTCCCCCCACCACCTTGTGCTCTCTCTCTCTCTCTCTCAAATAAACGAAAATCTTAAAAAAAAAAAAAAAAAACAGAGAGGGAGGCAAACCATAAGAGAATTAATCATAGGAAACAAACCAAGCATTGCTGGAAGGGAGGTGGGTGGGGTCGGAGAATGGGGTAACTGGGTGATGGGCATTAAGGAGAGCACTGGATATAATGACCTCGGGGTGTTATATGCAACTGATGAATCACTAAACTCTACCTTGAACCTAGTAATACACTACATGTTAACTAAATTGAATTTACATAAATTTTTTTAAAGGGAAAAAGGGAAGCAAATAAGTCACAAATCCTTATGGGCAAAGATAATTGCGATGGAACACATTTTTCCCAACCAGTCTTCTCATCATGACCCTTGGATTCAAAAGGGCTCCAGCTCAACCACAGCTGTCTTCCCAGAGTGGGCGTCTGCATCCTTGCCCTCTTGACTTTTCATGTGGCCATCTGCTAATCTTTGACTTCCTCCTTTTCCACCTTCCACTAGATATTTCCTGGAGTTTAAAAGACATTTTCCTTTAGAGCAACAACTCTAAGTTGTCCAAATAAAGAACTTCATACTTCTCTGTTTTAAGTCTGTTTCAATTCATAATTTGATGGCTGAAGTTGTTTACATGTACTTATGTTGTGAGCTGACCTAAGGGTCTCGAACAACTTCTAAGTTCCTTCTGTACATAATGAGAGATGCTAAAATTTAGGGTGGGGAAGGTTTAGCTATTCTTTTCCAACCTTCCTATTAGGTCATAAGGAAAGAAAATGTCAGACCAAATTCTCCCTCCTGCATGGACATTTATTCAACACTTACTGGCAAGCAGAGACAAAACAGGTCATGTAATCTGTGTTGTAGATTTAAATGAAGTCCTAGCTCTCTGCCTTTTGGGACCTTAATTAGAAAAGTTTTGGCCAAGACAACCACCACAACCTTCCAGAAGCACCACTCGACTACTCTCAGTTGGATTCAGGAACCCAGAACCGTCCAAGAGTCAGAGGCTGAACACAAGATCATTCAAGGACCTGGCCTCAGATACTCACTCTAGGAGAATAGGCTACCACCTTGCAAGCTTCTCATACCTTGCTCATGATAAGGGGCTCCTCCAAACCATGTTTGCCAACACACACAACCCAAATAATTTCCTTTCTCCAGTGAGCGCTCATTCATAGCAATCCTCATGCTAGCTGAAAAGCTATTGTTTTTACCAAGAAAAGTAATTCTAACATAACTATGTTATCTAGCAAATTCTATTGTTTTCAGCCATTTGGCCTGGACTTTATATAGAAGCCCTAAGAAAAAAGACAGCATCAAAGAGGAGCTATTCAGTTGGTTAACTACATGGATCTGGAGCTCAGAAGACTAGGATATGCCCTGCAAATTCCCACAAATAGAAGGTAATGGAAGGAAAAAGATGAAGTCCCCTGGGAGGGAATAAGTATTGACCAGCATTCCTGGTCAGGGGAAGAGTGGTCTGCATAGGACAAGGACTTTGGAAGAGTAAAAAGAGAGGAACAAATGTCCTCCAACTTATTACACTAGCTCCAGGAGGGAATCTGGTTTGGGAAACTTGCAAGGCAGAAATGAAAAACCTGAAGCGGATGCATTTAGGAAACTAGGGAAAACAGAGTAGGGTCGAGCCTGAGGAGCTCACAAGGCTCAAGGAAGAAAGTCAGGTCAGGGCCTGGTTATGATGTAGGGAGAACTGTAGGAAGAATGGAGAGTTCAGGGGGCAGAGGCATGTGATGGTGAGTATGGCAGAAGTGACACATGGAGAAGGAGAGAGAGACAGCCAACAATCAAACATGACAGTAGCCCTCGTTAGGGAGATGGAATCATAGTCAGGCTCCAGCCATAGGATCCGGACCTGAACTGCAGATGAGAGCAAGCCCCAGGCATCCAAAATAGTCATGTTTTGTCAGAGCAGATCTTAAACTCAAAGGGGTGAATGATGCCCTAGAATTGCCACTATTTATGGGCTTGGTTGGACAAACCCATAACTCTGATATAACCTCACTTCCTTCCAAAATGGAATTCCTTTGAATTGACTGAACTTAATTCACTGGGGTCTGCTTCAACTGTATTACTAAGCCTACCCCAACTGGGGAGTTTTGCTTTATTCTTTCACAGCCTATAAAGAAGTAATAAACACAGATCTTCCTACAGTCTCCTCGCTACTTTTCTAGAAAGAATAAAATAGAGAAGAAAAGTCCCCCTGCAAACAATCCTCATTGCATTTTGATGATGATCCCGAAACTTTCCCTCTGGTAGCCAAAAGTAATTATACTCAGTCGAGGCAAAGGAATCTTTGTTTTCTCATTATGGAACAGATGTTTTACAGAAGCAATTAACCCTACACCACCAGTAAAAACTAATCTCACAAGTTGATCTTTGATTCAGGGAACAGCTGTGTGATTCTGCCAGCAATGTACACTAAAAAAAGGAAAGAAAAAGAGCTGCCATTTATATGAACCCAGAGCATTACAGAGCTGCTTTCCCTGATTCCCTAGAATTCGGAGACTCCAGGAATCAGGAGCAAGTACCTGTCATGTCTCCTTCTGCCAAAGGCAGGGATGGGGGACATGACATACTCTATCTTGGCAGGAGAGAAATGTGATGAGCACACCTGTGTTGGATCTCTGGACCTGGGTACATCTCACATGATGTCTGCCCCGTGTAGGTAGTAATAACATTCTACAGGATGGCTCTGAGGAATCATTCATTTAATGTTCAGCTTTGGCAAGCATCTACCTTTTCAGATACAACACAACTGCCCGCCTCAAAACCTTCAGTTGTTGCCCTACTGCCTGCTTTACCTGGGAGATGGAGGCAGATCGTGGGTGCTCCTCAGACCCTTTTCCAGTCCAATTCCTGCTCCTCCATGCTCCCATGAAGCTAACCCACTCATCTTTTCTCTAGCTTATTGAGCTTTTCCACCCTTACTGCCTCCGACCCTGGTGGACCTTCTTGGCTAAAGGCAGTCCTATTTTGCACAAGGAGTGTGTTTCTTCAATTCGTGTATCTCAGGAGCAATTATCCTGTGGGAACATCTACAAAGTTTGGAGTGTATATTCTCTGAGCACATAAAGCTACAAGCAAAACTGTTCTTTCAGATGGGTAGCTATCCGTTTTTCCATGTTTCCTCATTATTTTGTCCAATTACAGAGTTTTTGTAAACCTAAGGTGTACCCACTTGTTTGGGTTTTTTTCAACATTAGCTCTCATGTTTTGCAGAGAGAATTCTTCTAAATGACCCTTATTGTGTATGATAACCCCTGTGCCATTGCTTTTGGAGCATTTTCCCACATCTAACATAGCTGCAAAGCTATCTATCTTTTTTTAGGCACATTTTTCCATATTGGGCTTAGCACCAGCACATAATAAAAGTTTAGATAATATACATAACATAACACATAACACATAAAGATCATACATTATTTATATGAGTGTTAAAATAATAGCGTAATAATTGCTACAATCATAGAATTTCCAAACCGTACAAACAACAGATTGGTTTCTGGAATAATTACAGTAATGACATGGAAGAGTGAATAATTGGCTTTACCGGTGAAAGAGGCATCTACATTTAGTAACAATTTGAACACAGTTTACTATCCATTCAGTCCTACTCATTTAGAAATTATACAACAAGCTGTGTTTGTAACTTGAGGAATAAGAATAATTCCAAATTTTGTGCCATAAGTGGGACTTTATAAACATCATATTTTCAAATCCCCACAATTCTGGTTCACAACAGAATAAAACAATTTTGAAATTTTCTCCCTCTACTTTCTCTCCTTCTTCTCCCAACAATTTCTACCCATCAAAATTTTATCAGTGTTTAAGGACTAGTTCAAATATGGTCTCTTCTTAAAAAAAAAAAAAAAAAAAAAACTTGTCTTGATCGTCCCAACATAATTTGTTATGCTTGTTATGCTTAAGTCCAGGAGCATTTGGACCTATCTTACAGGACAATTTTATGGAGCTATGTCTGCTTTTCTTATGCTTTCCTATCCCTTCTTAGACTGTTTCTTAAGGAGGTGATCCATATCTTACCTTTAAAGCCCCCTTGAGCATCCAGTATGGATGCTTCCAGAGGAAGTGTTGAATAACAGTTTGCTTTTAATTAAATCCGATTGTAAATCAGTCTTTATCACTTGTCTCCAATGACCCGGCCTCAAAGCTGATTCCTCTGGTTCAACCATCCATACCTGAAAAATCAACTACTTTCCAAGAAAGTAAAGGTAAGCCTGTATTAGTTTCCTGGGGTTGCCATGAGAAAGCACCAAACACTGGAGGGCTTAAAATAAAGGAAATGTATTCTTTCACAGTTCTGGAAGACAGAAGACTAAGACCAAGGTTGGAAGGATTGGTTTCTACTGAGGGCTGAGAAGGAGAATCCATTCTATGCTTCCTCTTAGCCTCTGGAGACCTGCTGGAAATTTTTGCCAATTCTTGTTTCCGTGCATCATCCTGATCTCAGCCTTCATCTTCATGCGGCTTCTCTGTGTACGTGGGCCCCACTCCAGTCTAACCTCATCCTAAGTAACAATATCTGCAATGACTTTACTTCTAAATAAGGTCACGTTCTGAAGTTCTGGAGGTTAGGACTTCAACATTTGAATTTTGTGGATGGGGAGGACACAATTCAACCTACAACAGGCACCTCTCTTTAAAAGAGCCAAAGGAAAAAACTTGAGATCACTTTTGGTATCACTTATCACTAGCCTAGGAAAAGATCAAAACTCAAAATTTGAAGTGCAGTTCCTACTGAATGTATTCTTCTTTTACACTTTGTAAAGTCCCCAAAAAATGGTCATTAAGTTGAACGATCATTAAGTAGGGGAACTGTCTATACATTGGCATTGAGAAATGGAATCCTTTATAAATGAACTAATTTATGGAGTCTGGACTTGAATTATCAGAAGTAAAAGATCTAGACGTCTCCTCTCCTCTTGAAAAACAGAGCACCCATTTGTCTTTTTTTTTTTTTTTAAGCAAGACCCAATTAAGCTTTGATACAGAGATGACAGGATAAAATATTATCATTCTATCCATCGTGTTTGTAACTCCTTTTGCACATTTGCATCTCTAAAGAACCAGATCAAGCAAACTGCTGGCATTTTCTCAAATTCCTGTCTCTGGCATCTATTTCTTAATAATTTCCAGAAGAGATGGTGGTGAAAAAGGAAGCAGTGGTTCATTCTGGGTCAGCTTCCACAGCAACAGACTGATGTTAGCATTGGAATCTTTCTTCTGATGGTGCTTTCAGAGGAGGCTATTGAAGGTGTCATGCCTAATTCTCCTTTATTCTAAAAGGGTACAAGACACTCAACAGAGCAGTTTCACAATCTAGTGCTTTGAGATTTTTCTTTTCTTTCTTTTCTTGGCTTTGCTGGTTCTGTTTTGTTAGGAGATCTCCATTTTTTTTTTTTTTTTTTGCATTGAAGTAAATGTCCAAGGAGCCTTTGGAATAGTAAGACCCAGGAGTTTATTTGTAGCGTCTCTTGTTAGAAACTAGAAGCACCGGCACTGGAGAATCATTTGCCACACCAGAGGTTTTGTTCTCACAGCTCTGGTTGTCCAATTATCACCTTATTTACAAGTGAGAGACTAGCTAACTAGTGAGAGACTAACTAGCTAGTGTTTAAAAAATTCAGATTCTAGGGGCACCTGGGTGGCTTTGTGGGTTAAAGCCTCTGCCTTCAGCTCAGGTCATGATCCCAGGGTCCTGGTATCGAGCCCCAGATGGAGCTCTCTGCTCAGCAGGGAGCCTGCTTCCTCCTCTCTCTCTTTCTCTCTCTCTCTCTCTCTGCCTGCCTCTCTGTCTACTTGTGATCTCTGTCTGTCAAATAAATAAACAAAATCTTTTTTTTTTTAAATCAAATTCTAGGGCTAGCCCTCAAACCAAAAAGTCAGAAGTGCTAGGAGTGGGAAGTTTTATGTGCTTCTGAGGACTTACGATTCCTTCCGACTTCTAAGAACCCAGGATATTGTGATTTCTCCTGGAAGCAAACAAAAACAAGGCTAAAGAATAATCCAAAGGCAAAGTCTGTTGAAACTGGCTAAGTTCAGGGCTCCACATAAAACTGAAGTGTCGCGGGGGATATGCAAGAGGTAAAGCTACCAGACCTGCTACCGCCTATTGGAGAAATTGGGCCTGTTCACGCGGTAAGATATTTCAGGAGTAACACAGAACAGCGTGCAACAGAAGAAAGAAAATCAGCCATAAATGCTGAAGATCTGAGTGGCAAATGCATTAGCAGAGTTGAGATAGGACTATTCCTTTCAAGAAAAGTAGTTTGGTTTGAGGAGTTCTTTATAGATCTTGGATATCAACCTTTTGTCTGTACTGTCATTTGCAAATATCTTCTCCCATTCCGTGGGTTGCCTCTTTGTTTTTTTGACTGTTTCCTTTGCTGTGCAGAAGCTTTTGATCTTGATGAAGATCAAAGTCTCATGTTGAGGTCTTTTATCCATTTTGAGTTTATCTTTGTGTACGGTGTAAGAAAATGGTCGAGTTTCACTCTTCTACATATAGCTGTCCAGTTTTCCCAGCACCATTTATTGAAGAGACTGTCTTTTTTCCACTGTATGTTTTTTCATGTTTTGTCAAAGATTATTTGCCCATAGAGTTGAGGGTCCATATCTGGGCTCTCTACTCTGTTCCACTGGTCCATGTGTCTGTTTTTATGCCAGTACCATGCTGTCTTGGTGATCACAGCTTTGTAGTAAAGCTTGAAATCAGGTAACGTGATGCCCCCAGTTTTATTTTTGCTTTTCAACATTTCCTTAGCGATTCAGAGTCTCTTCTGATTTCATAGAAATTTTAATCCATTCATCTGTTGATGGACATCTGGTATATATACACAATGGAATACTATGCAGCCATCAAAAGAAATGAAATCTTGCCATTTGCAACAACATGGATGGAACTAGAGCATATCATGCTTAGCGAAATAAGTCAAGCAGAGAAAGACAACTATCATATGATCTCCCTGATATGAGGAAGTGGTGATGC